>NC_056555.1:21077804-21377804 GCF_910596095.1 Thunnus maccoyii | reverse complement strand
TCATCCTCCACACGTTTAGGAGAACCTACGGTGGCCGTGAAACTCGTGAAAAATATGAAAGGCCCTCTCTAAAGTCAGTGTTTGGTTTGTCCATTCTGGGCTACTGTAGAAACATGGCGGTGCAACATGGCGGACTCCCTCCCTATGTAGATCATGGATGTATAAAGAGAATTGGATACAGCATCAGAGGGGGGGCTCTGTTCCTATGAAAGTTGTCAAATTCTTCTGTATTGCTTCCATATCTGTGTGGCCCATAGAGCAAGCGCACTAGTGACTTTCACCGGCCAAATCGGCTACTTCTGGTTTAGCCGTCCAGCTAATGCGAATGGGGATGAAACAATTCAATCGTGCGGCTCTTCTAGGCTTTTGAAATGTGATCGGACCGAATGGATCAACTTTCTGATAGTGAGACAAGTCATTCTGCGGGGGTTGTGATGCTCAAAAAAATGTATCCGCTGATTTACGAACACCTCTTTCACAATGTAAGTCTATGGGAAAAAGCCTTTCTGGGCCAGTGTGCATCACGTGATGTTGTAATTACACAGTTTGGCCACTGTGTCACATTTGCTTCTCTTTATACATCCATGGTGTAGATATAAAGGGCTCATTCTAAGCTAATGAAAACACAACAATTCTTATTTTCAGGTGATTATACGCTAATTAAAACATACTTTCTGCCAAGTCCGCTCTGCTAGATGCTACTAAATTCTACACATTGCACCTTTAAATGTCAGATAAATTAAGGGAAATTTATAATACCTTCTGCACATGAGACTATTCATGTCAGTGATCAGTGAAGTGGACAATCCATCCAAAATGTGTTTTATGTGCTTGCATTTTAGTGCAGAAAAGTGGTTCCTCACAACCTTTTATCACCTCTCTCCTCAGATTCTTTGACATCACTCCCCTGGGGCAGATCCTCAACAGATTCTCAGCTGATACCAACATCATTGACCAAGTAAGTTGACACACAGCAGATCTTCAGACTAGATGACTGACACTGTTTTAGCTGTATTTTAATACGTGTGAACTAAAGGCAGAAACTAGACATGAACCAATTACACCTCTGTCTCTTTTTCTCTCAGCACATCCCTCCTACACTGGAGTCTTTGACGAGATCCACGTTGCTTTGTTTGTCAGCGATCGGGGTCATATCCTTCATCACTCCATCTTTTCTGATCTCCTTGGTTCCTCTGGCGGTGGCCTTCTACTTCATACAGAAGTACTTCCGGGTCGCCTCCAAGTGAGTTCAAAGTGTATTTGTTGTACATCAGGCTCATTATTATTTTATTTAAAAGAAGTCTGGGAAATTTGTGACAGCATCTTTTATTTTGCAACAGGAAACAGGCAATTGTGTTGTGTTTACATGTACTTGCTTTTGCATGTAGATGAGAGAAACAAACTCACGTACGTATCGTGAATACACTTGTTCTCATCTTTCCCTCAGGGATCTTCAAGACCTCGATGACTCAACACAACTTCCTCTGCTCTGCCACTTCTCTGAGACTGCTGAAGGTCTCACCACCATCAGAGCATTCAGGTTCAACAAACATACACACTCACATGCATTTCCTCTTTGTCACTTTATTGATTGACATTGAACAATTTTCAGCAGTGTTTGTCAATCTCAAGCATCTGATGGAACAGATGCACTTTTAATTTGAATCAATACAGCTGTCTCCACTCCCCACATAAAGGCTTCAACTTAATTTCCTGTTTGCATGTACTTTAAATTTCAATCTGAAGCAGGCAGGGGTTTGATAGCATTTTCAAACCCAGTATTTAATTCACTTATGAAATCCGAATCCTTTCAAACTCACTCTCACACACTCTCAAACTTTTTAATGCATCCGATATGGAATTTATGTCTATTAGCAACAGCTGATCTTTAACTGAAAATAAATGTTGAAGGGGACATATCATGCTTTTTGTGATTTTTCTGTAATTTATACAGTGCTGCTTGAAAGTTTGTGAATTTTCCCTATTTCCGCATAAATATGATCTAAAACTTGATCACATTTCCTAAAACTAGATAAAGGAACATAATTAAACAAATGAGACAAAAACATTACACTTGTTTGTTTATTTATTGAGGAAAATTATCCAATTTTACATATTTGTGCGTGTTAAAAGTATGTGAACCTCCAGGATTATCAGTTCATTTAAAGGGGAAATTAGAGTCAGATGTTTCAATCAATGGGATGACAATCAAATGTGAGTCTGGGAGGCCCTGCCTTATATAAAGAGGAGAAATCTGGGTCTTCACTATCAAAGTCTGAGCAGGTTTGTGAAGTGTATCATGGCTTGAAGAAAGGAGATTTCTGAGAACCTTAGAAGAAGAGTTGTTGATACTCACCAGGCTGGAAAGGTTTACAAAACCATTTCTAAAGAGTTTGGACTTCACCAGTCGACTGTCAGGCAGATCGTGTACAAAAAGAAGACATCCAACACTATTGTTACCCTCCCAAGGATTGGTCAAACAACAAAGATCACACCAAGAGCAGGCGTGTAATAGGGTACCCCAGGGTAACATCTAGGAAACTAAAGGCCTCTCTTGCAGTGGCTACAGTCAATGTTCATGAGTCCGCAATCAGAACATTAAACATCAATGGGGTGCACGGCAGAGTTGGAAGTCACTACTCTCCAAAAAGAACATGGCTGCCATCTACGGTTCGCTCAAGACCATGTGGATAAGCCAGAAGGTGATTGGAACAATGTTCTGTGGATGGATGAGACCAAAATCAAACTTTTAGGTTTGAATGAGAGGCATTATGTTTGATGATGTGCAAACACTGCATTCTAGCATAAGAACCTTATCCTATCTGTGAAACATAGTGGTGATAATATCATGGTTTGGACCTGCTTTGTTGCCTCTGGACCAGGACGGCTTGCAATCATACAAATTCTAAAGGAAAATGTCAAGGTATCCATTTGTGAACTGAAGCTCAACAGGAAGTGGGTCATGCAGTAAGACAACAACCCTAAACACACAAGTCGTTCTATCAAAGAATGGTTAGAGCAGAAGAACGTTAATATTTTGGAACGGCCGAGTCAAAGTCCTGACCTTAATCCTATAGAAATGCTGTGGAAGGACCTGAAGCAGGCAGTTCATGCAAAGAAACCCACCAACATCCCCAAATTGAGACTGTTCTGTAAGGACGAATAAAATTCCTCCAAGCCGATGTGCAGGGCTGATAAACAGTTTGTAAATGTTTGGTTGAAGTTACTACTGCAAAAGGGGGTCACACCAGTTACTGAAAGCAAGGGTTCACATACTTTTGCCTCAAACAAATATGTAAGATTGGATAATTTTCTACAATAAATAAATGAAAAAGTTTAATGTTTTTGTCTCATTTGTTTAATCGGGTTCCCTTTATCTAGTTTTAGGACTTGTGTAAATATCTGATCACGTTTTAGGTCATATTTATGCAGAAATAGAGAAAATTCTAAAAGGTTCACAAACTTCCAAACAGCACTGTCTACTGTTATGATTTTGGATGTCTGTGTTAAATATGGTCAAAGTCCCAAAACCTTAGGTGACTAAATGTAGAGTGCTCCCTGCAAGACAAAACCCAGGGCTTTAGCCTTCTCTTGCGCTAGCATATTTCGGATTGGATTTAGGTTCAAACATGTACGGATGTATTTGAGAAGTTTCCATTTTGAGTAAAGAATGAGAAAAAGAATAGAAATCCTGTTACTATAGTTTTATAGTTTGTTTACGTAGCGTCCAGAGCCAGCGGAAGTCTGCCGAGGGGCAGCTTCCGGGAGCTAACCAATCAGAACAGAGTGGGCTCATCAGGAGGCGGGGCCTTAAAGAGACAGGAGCTAAAACAGCCTGTTTCAGTCAGAGGCTGAACTGAGGGGCTGCATTAAGGGCCAGTATAAGATAAATAAGGAGTTTTTTAAAACTGTAAATCATGCAAATATACTCCAGTAGAGCCCCAGAATAAAAATATAGGCCTGGAAATGTGCATGATACTTCCCCTTTAACTATGATGAAAATACAGCCACAATGAGTCCCAACAATTTGACAGTCTAAACAATTATTAAGTACACACATACTGTACACACACCTTATATGCATATGTTAAAAAGTTAGTAGCTGTTATAGGGATGCTACTGTAGCTTTATCACTGCCAATACTGTTGTCGTAATATTTGTTGTTATAGTGCCAGGAGCTGTAGTAGTGTTAGTAGTTTATAGCGATAAAAGTAGAAGCACTAGTTCTTGTTGTAGTTACTGTCGCATTGCTAGAAGCAGCAGCAGTATCCTCTTGTATTTCTGTCTTCACTCTCTTTCCCATCGTCGGTATAATCCAACATTAAACAGCTCTCACGCTTCTTTCTCCTGTCTCCCCTGAGGACTTCCTCTAATCACACACACACACACACACACACACACACACACACACAAATATACAAACACTAAGAGATTCACACACACACATGCAAGCACACATCGCATGCACGCACTCACACACACACACACACACACACACAGAAACAATGAATCTGATGTTGAGACAGATTCTTGGCAATCATGGGACAGTTCCCGTTACCATTATTCACTGGTCTCCCTCCAAACCGAGTCTCTGGTTTAGATGGCAGTGATTCACTACTGAACTCAGATGATGATAAGGATTTGAGACTGAACAGAACAACTTTATTCTTTTGATTAATTTATTGTTCTTAGACATTTCAACTCTGTGGATCTATTTTTATTTGCTGTGTCCTTTTATTGACATTTATAATTATTGTTTATACAATGAAGAACTAATAACTCAATTTCAGGCAATACATTCATTATTCATGTATTTATTGCGAGACAGATTTCTGCCCTATTGACACTCAGAGAGGATGTTGTCATTACAGGGAGAAAGAATGTACTATGTACCTAATGTAAGTTTAAATGTTGGTTTCAGACACGAGGCTCGTTTCAAACAGCGCATGCTGGAGTTGACAGACACCAATAACACAGCCTACTTGTTTCTGTCTGCCGCCAACCGTTGGCTGGAGGTCCGAACGGTGAGCAACAACTGCATGAATAGTCTCTGACAGTACAGTGAGTCATTACATACCTTAGTCTGGACTGACAAGTATATCATTGTGTCGTCTGCATATGCAGAATTTCTCCAAAATCTGCATCAGAACAAAGTTAGTGGACAAAGATGTATTTAATCAATGGGAATTTTATTTAATTGTAGTAATCTAATGCACACTTAAAGATCATTTTTGCTTTCATATTACATTGTAAAGACCTTGCAGCTCTCTTTGTTTTCACGGACCTGTGAAATATTATCTACAACAAATTTCCCAACACACTTTTAAATATAAAAGTGGAATTTTTTGTGTAATTCTTGTCTTCCTCTCTGTGCAGGACTACCTTGGAGCAGTGATAGTGCTGACAGCAGCAGTAACCTTAATATGGACCACCAAATCTCCGTCCACTGGAGGTCTGGTGGGCCTCGGACTCACCTACGCCCTCACTGTGAGTCTTCTCTTTTAGGTGTTACTGGTCTCACGTTCTATCACACAGTTCCACTTTCTGCATCTTATTGCATTATATCCCACTAATTGTACCTTTCCTTTCCTTTTATTCTTTGCTGCACAGTTGTCTTACTGTTAATTTCTTGTGCTTTTAACAGACCAGTGTGTAAGATTTAGGGGGCTCTATTGGCAGATATGGAATATAATATAATAAGTATGTTTTCATTAGTGTATAATAACCTGAAAATAAGAATACTTGTGTTTTCGTTACCTTAGAATGAGCCCTTTATATCTACAGAGGGGGCGGGTCCTCTTCCATGGAGGCCATCATGTTTCTACAGTAGCCCAGAACAGACAAACCAAACAACCAACCAACCAAAAATGTTTTTCGTGAGTTTCACGGCCACCGTAGGTTCTCCCACACGGTTGGAAGGGGAGGGGTATTCAGTTGGTTGCAATCTGCAACCTCCCAGCTGAATGCCACTAAATCCTACACACTGGTCCTTTAAAGGACGTTTTAGATTCTACGTAGAATCAAGTCAAATTTGAACAACTAATTTTATTAGACAAATGGTATTTCACTCATAATAAAAATTCAGTGTGAACACTGAGGGCAGAAGTATTGCTTAAAACGCCATAATATAACTTAACACCTTTGCAGATTTACTATAACACACTAAGGTTCGGATGTCTGCTGTAGAACAACGTAAACACTCATAAACTCTTGAATGCATTACAGTAGTTGTTATGTATGGTAATGTGACAGTGTAGCCTAGTGGTCAGAGAGGCTGTCGTGTAAACAAATGTTTACAAGGTTTGGTCCCAACAACAACAACCATCATGTATCTGTGGCTACTGCTGCAGATTTTTTTTTTTGGGGGGGTATGCACCATTAAAGCACAATTGTAACTGCAAAAGAAGGCCCTTAATTATGAGAGAAGATGCTGTCAAAATGTACTTTTAAGATCTTTAATATTTCAGTTCATACTAGTGCGTACATGGTGCATACATAAATACATTTAAGTTTAAACCACAAACGGACACATTTCAGCATGTGACCTACATACGATTCATCAAACAGTATATACAAGGTACAGTTAAATAAGAAAAAAAGTCTATTAGATACAGTAGTCAATGCATCAAAGGTAGAAAGTTTGACCCCAGATCTCCTGGTGGATGATTGTAGATAAAAACCTTATCTTACTATTGAGAGCATGATCCAGTCTCTTTGTATGTCTCTGTGTAGGTCACCAACTACCTGAACTGGGTTGTGAGGAACTTGGCAGACCTGGAGGTTCAGATGGCAGCTGTGAAGAAGGTCAACAGCTTCCTCGGCACAGAGTCAGAGAACTACGAGGGATCTATGGGTAACTGAGCTCTTGTTGTCTAGTCTCCTATAAATTATGTTCACATAAATCCTGATTTCTCAAGCAAAACTGCTCAGACTTTTGCAGAACCTGTAAGTTGTAAAGCTCACAGTGTTTAAACATATTCAAAATTAACCTGATAAACCCAAGAGGAACCATATCTCTGGAGCTTATTTATTCACTTGTCAGATTTGATATCTCAGCCAGCAAAACTGGTCCAGAACACTGGGAATTATCTCACTGCTCCATTCCAGCATTTCTAAATCTCTGTGAAACATTGTTCTGAAAAAAACATTTTCTAATACACTTTATAAAATTGTATTGGCCTTCCACAAGCAACAACAAAAATAATAAACTAGATTTAAAGTCTCCAGCCATGCTAGCAGCACTTCTAACATGCTGATGTAGAGTTAATGTCAGAGATGTTAATGTCATTAGTTTTGCTGGTATTTGGTCACGAGTCAAAGTATTGGACAAACTGAAAATTTTACCTGATGATAAAGCTAAAAGAAAACTCTGAGTATCACCAAATTTTATTACAATTCATCCTCTAGGAAACATGGATGTCTGTACCAAAGATTATGCCAATCCATCCAATAGTTGTCGAGACAGTTCACTAAAAACCAAAAATGTCAACCTCATGGTGGCGCTTCAGGAAAAGTAAGAGGATCACTTCAGTCATTAAGATTGATCTTCTGGGGACCATGAATGTCTGTACAAAATTGAAACTTCATTGACCTGTGCAGAGCGCCATCCAACTGAGTTCACGGAGCCCCGTTCTGTCCAGTGCGAGCGATGGCCATGGATCTGTTCCCTCAGACCATGCATGTCGAGATGCTCCTGCTGCTGGAAAGAGTGGACTACAACTCCCAGCAGCAGCAGAGCAGCAGCAATAAGGAAGAGACAGGATCTTAGCCTGTTTCAGGCCCTGTATAGTTTGATAGGGCTTTGATGCCCAGTGGAGCTTTCAGTCTGGACCAAAGTGGTGAACCAACCGACTGGCCGACAGACAATGCCAACCCTACAACTGCTAGCGTGGCTAAAAACTTAAATATCTTCAGTTTAATAAGGAAAAAATCAATCAGAAGTGATTAACAATATTTATTGAGGATAGCAACCAAAGTCCATCGATGTGAAGCATCTTCAGAAAGCGTAGGCCCTTTATGAAGATAAGAAATAGGACAGGAGGTAGGACAGGTGGTTGATGGAAACCTTCGGACGAGTCTCCCTGGATATCATGGAGGTCATGGTGGTGATGCGGAGTGGCAGACTTGCAATGGCATTTAGGGATTGATTGGCTCAAGGAACGTGGACAGAAATATAACTGGTCAGTGTGGGAAAGCGGAAGTAAAGGAAAAAATAGCAGATATAGAGGAATAACGCAGAACGTCAGGGAAGAGATCTTCCTTATTGAACTTTCGCTGTAGCTTCATTATAAGAGGGTGTAGTAAGCAAATAAACCCAGTCATGTTGTGGAACAACTAGACATGAAATTCCATAAACCGTACACACATCAGATCTCAATATACAATTTGTTTGCCAAGTACAAAGAGATGAAGATGTGTCGATGGTTCCTGATTCATCGAGTGGAACAGAGTGACCTGATCTGATTATAAACCTGCTCTTGTTGTGGTACTGCACAGTATGCGTGTGATGTGAATGGGTTCATGCACGTCTGTGTGTGTTTGTGAATAACTTTTGTAACAGTTTTATCTTTCGCTTTGAGTCCAGAAGCTGTGTTTTCAGTTTATGGGATGTATTGTTGCTATGGTGAAATACAAATGCTGCTGGAATCCTTTCCTGGCAGGACGGATAACAAAAACTTTTCATTACTTAACTACTACTTAATGAGGTTAGTGCTATTGAGATCACACATATCTTATTAAAAGGAGGGCAGGCCAGAAAAGCAGCATCAAGAAATACAAAAATGCATGAAATCGGTACAACTGGAAAGTGCAAAGTTCCTTTTTTCCTAATATTTAACCTAACAAACCCAAACGAATTCACATTTCATGAACAAAAAAGGAAAAACTCTTTAGTGAATCTGCCAAAGGACCGTTCACCAAGATAGAGCAGCTATTTTTGGAAACATAACAAAAACAATTCCTGAGCTTGAAGGATGACTAGAAAGAAACAAAGACATTGGAGGAATGAAAAGAAAGAGACAAAGAAAAGAAAAGGATAGCTGTTTTTTTTCCAGATTCTATTAAAAGAGGGAGGAAACAGAGGAAAGAATAGGCTCTCTATCTCTTCGTCTCTCATTTAAAGGGTCGTTTATCTCATTGACTTTTCATTTCAACCTGGTGTTTTACATTAAATAGCCCATGAAACCATAAAACAATCTCAAAACCACAAACCGCTGAGTGACACAGAACAGAAAGATTCCTCCTCTCTGACATCATGGAAGCTTCCACTAAATTGATAGAAGTATAAAATCTAGGGAGGAACAAAGTAAATTCAGCAGAACCTTGAAAGTGATTTATGTTGTATTTAGGAATGTGATTTATATTTATAGGCAGCCTTGAAACACGGTTGACTAATGTGCTCTGTGGCTCTGGAGGAGTTTTGTCAAATCTGATAAAAATTAATCAAGGTACGTCATTTAAATATGTTGGCACAGACTTGGAGACTACAGATTTATAGCAGAGAGCTTATAATATAAGGGTGGCGATGGCATTCAGAGTCTAACAAAATATGCTACTGGGTGCCATTATGGGAAGTGTAGGATGCAGCGTGACCTATACTAGGCAAAATAATAGTAATAATAAGCTTTAATTACTTAGAACTTTGCAAAAACATTGTTATAAATGCTTTACAATATGTCAAATTGAAGAAAAAAACATTATATATCATTAAAAGGACATTTTAAAAAGGACATTTTTTGAAAAGTGATATAAAAGAGTTTACTGCAAGTCATTCTAAAGTCTACGAGTCCTTGTAAAAGCAGTTATTGTAACGTTTATGGTCATCAAATGTTAATTATGATACAAGCTGTTGGTTATTCATATGCTAAAGTGCGGAGACGTTATAAGTTTAAATGGCACAGTTTTGAGTCCTGAAACTAAAACTGTATGTGGGAAATGTGAGCAGCACTTTAACAGGGAAACTGTACCACTAACTGTATATCTGCAGTGTTATGACATGGTCCATATGGTCTCTATGCTCCTGTTTACACCATCCAGGACTATAACATACACAACTGGCAAGTAGTCACTGCTCTGTGTTTTGTTTCAGTGGATTTTTAACCACAGACGGTATTTTTCCAGTGTCTTATGGAGAAAGCGAGCGGGAAAAGTCAGACATCAATGTAGAAATGAACCCGGGCTGTGTTTCTCTCCCTCCAGATGCCTCTCAGGTGCCTGAGAACTGGCCCCAAGACGGTGAGATAAAGATCCAAGACCTGTGTGTGCGCTACGACCCCATGCTCAAACCGGTGCTCAAGCACGTCAACGCATACATCAAACCAGGCCAGAAGGTAATTAACGCGAAGCTGTGAAGAGAGCGGAGCTGAGATGCAGTAGTGTGTGTGTGGCAGAGTGGTAGAGTTAGACAGATGTAAGCTTTAAAAGCCAGATTAAGGCTGCAACTAACAATTATTTTCATTTTGGATATTTTCTCAATTGATAGATTAGCATTTTGGACTATAAAATGTCTGAAAATGGTGAAAACTGTTGATCACTGTTTCCCAAAACCTAAGATAACGTCCTCAAATGTCTTATTTTGTTCCAACCAACAGTCTACAACCCAAAGATATTCAGTTTACTGTCATATAAGACTAAATAAACCAGAAAATATTCACATATGAGAGGCTCGAATGACTGCTTTTGGCAAGGTTTGCTTCAAAAGTGGCTCAAAATGATGAATCGATTATCAAAATAGTCGACAATTAATATTCTATTGTTTGACTAAACAACTTATTGTTGCAGCTGTAATGTTGAACATCAATTGATCTGATCTGATAGTACAACAACTACATTGTCTAATACTTTTACTACTATTATTGCTATTATCACTACTATTACACACTAAAACATACTTGTTTGGTAACCAAAGTACTCATACAAATGTTTCAGAGCCTTTTTAGTAAAAGAATTACGCCAACTGTGCCAAATATACGTAACAAACTTGCCTTATTACATATTATTCCCTGCATGAATGCTTCTGTAGATGGCAGGTAATTCACATACTGTTGCAGGGAAAGACGGACCTCACATCACACTGCACTGATAACGTAGTGACGTGTGTCTATAGGCAGAGGGAAAAAGTTCTTAGGAGATCCAGGAGAGAAGATGAACTTGAAGAATCAATAGTGGGAAGATGAGAGGAGGAAGATGCTAATTTAATATAAAACTTTTAAAGCTGCACCAGGCATCTTTGCACTTTGAAAAAGACTTTTCAAAAAGTTTCTGCTGTGTTGGAAGCAGCATATGTCGTCTTTTTACACGAGTATCAAAGTGCTTTAATGATATTAAGAAAAACAGGATCAATCAATATGTAACAAATAGAAGATATAAGTTGTGAAGACAGTGGAGAGTAACACTGACAATGACAGTATGTGGTGCAGAGAGGATCCAGAGGTCCATAAATAAGATTAATTTCCACAGAGAGATGAGCAGTATGGAGATGTGGAGTTATATATTACCACACCCTCAATTTGGGATTTTTTTTGATGACATTTTTGAATATTAATGACTTTTTACATACAAATCCCTCCCACTGTGGCTATAAAATAATACTTAATAATTTTGTTCTTTTAATAAAATAATATTAATAATAGATAGAATAATAATAGCATTTACAATGAAACAATAAAACATGAATAAATAAAATAGAATAAAATTGAATTAAAACGACAGGATAAGACCAGATAAAACAACCTTAATAGTGACACAATGGTAAAAAGATGTGTCTTAACAAATGTTTATATAGTGTTGATGATTAAGATGATTGATGATAAGGTTCTGTAGTCCTTAACTGGGAATATGTATACTGGACCCACAGGTAAAGTGGCTTCCCTGTTCTTCTGATAAAACAATGAAAGCAGAAGGGACTGAGGATGAGGAGGGAGGGACTATGATGAGGATACAGCTGTTGACTGTATATTAAAAATCATAAATAAAGTGTTTAGAAAAAAAGAAAGAAAGAATTATTAAAGCATTATTTACCTAAAAGTATTTACCTTCCTATCGTGTCTATACAATTTCAGCTGAGGGAGGGTCTTTGTGATATGCAGGTTAAAAAATAAACACTTTCTAGATACAATGAAGGGCATTTTTAACTCTTTTATGTCAAATTCTTGAAATTATATCTTCACTACTTTGCCTCAAAAGCTGTGGACGGGCAGCATGTGAACATAAAACGTATCCGAACACAAATACGATTGTGGCGTGTGCGTTGATTGCAGCAACTCCTACATTTAAAACATTACTAAAAAAACAAATGATTATTAAGCCGTTCATTCATGCATATATGTGGTTTTTTGGCCCACAGGGGTCTTGAATAATAGTTTATGATGTACAGTAGCTCAATAGTGGGGCAGCCATCTGCCTCGACTTGCTGAGTTTGAGCTTGAAAATGAGCTTCCATTTCCCTTGTTATGAGTTTTTTCCGAGGTAATATCGTTCATAATAAGAGGTGCAGGCTGGAATGTCAAAGGGAAATGTGAATTTTGTTTAAATGTGGACTTTTCCTTTGAAGTCGCAGCCACATGCCTCCATGAAACTGCGACTGACACTTAGTGGTCAAACTCCGTCCACACACGTCATGTACCTGCCACTCTGTTATCACGCTGGTGACTGATGTCTCACCGCGGTGTTACAGTGAAGCTTATTGACTCGTCTCTCTCTTCTCTTCTCTTAGGTGGGAATCTGTGGTCGCACAGGCAGCGGGAAGTCTTCGCTGTCTTTGGCCTTCTTCAACATGGTGGATATTTTTGAAGGTGGGTCTGTCTCCTGTCATACCTCAAACAGAGAGGGAGAGCTCACGTTGTATTTTCCGACTCTTTCATCTTTGTTTTAGCTTTGGTGTTTTATCCCTGTCGACTCACAGTCAAGCTCATCTTTCTTTTTTTCTTGCTGTCTTTCACTGGTCCAGTATCTTTATATCTCATTAAAGGGAGCAATTCTTAAGATAACCTCTCGTCCGTTTTGGGAATGTCGCCCAAGGAATTCCCTCAGGGTTGTTTCCTCAAGTACCTCTTGAGTTCTGCTTCACCCAAAAAATAATAAAAGTCTGTCGTCTGTTTTGTCTTTCAACTGTCATGAACTTCCTCGGCCATTTCCTTTGATCGACTGACCAGACAGAGAAGATGTACTTCAAAGCATCTCGGTCTGAGGTCACAGAGAAACCACTCAAATCAGATCCAGTTCTGGCTGTTTCTGGTATTAAAGCTCCTAATGTTGAGTTAATATAATCTGGTTTCTTTTGTATTATTGTTAAAATGTAGACTGATTCTATTAAACTGGAAGCAGAAGAACTCACCAACCCGATTACAGTAGCTCTGTTAATGATGTGATGCAACTTCAGCCAGAAAAAAACCAAAAAATTAAAGTATAAAAGAGTATTAAAAAAGTTTTAATTGATTTGGTAACTTTTTATAGACTATTTCAATAAGATAATCTTACAATTTGTTGTTGATAAAACAGCAAAGATGTCCTATGGCATCCCTTTCTTCCCCCTTTCTTTCTTTTAACTGTCTGTCAAAAGTATGTTTAAGTACTCCTTTATGTAATTGCATTTATACTTTTTGTAATACATAATGTACCAAAAACTTATTGCCGTTAGACCAAAGTGTACTTACACCTTTTTAAAATTGTTTAATAGATCATAATGTGATAGATGTAAAAACCTGTGATAGTAACTAATACAGAGCAATTGTTTGTTACTACTTAGTTTTCGAAATTTGGATTTTTCAGTAATATTCAGCTATTATTAAGGATTTTTATTCTAATATACATCTGGCACCACACTGACAGTGATAATTCAGCTGTTTGTCTTTAATTTATGTATTAACAATTTATTGTTAGAGGCACCAGATTAGAGAGATGTTGTGGCACAAAACTCAGGAAGGAAGTTAAGAAGTTGGACTTACATACATGATGCCACAAAGCCAGCTGAGATTCAAACTGGGTTTTATCAAACCAGTTTATTCCACATCTTGGTCTTTATTGCCCCAACTTAAGAGACCTGACAATTATAGGAGCCAGTTAGGTTCATAACTGTACAGAAGGGTAACATCTAACATCTAACAGAGCTGGATTTTCTCATTTTGTGTATTCTAGTTCACTTCTCTCTTCTGCTGGTTACTTTTATCTTTCTTATCAGTCCAGTACGACTCCCCAGATACCCTCTTGCAGGTCTAGTTTTTCTGTTAACATAAAATAAAGAGCTGCTTTAAAAAGCATACAGTAATTTGGGGTCATCATCATGTACAGTGGTCTAAGATGTATACCAGTAACTACAATCACCCTGCAGTGCCTTGAAACACTAAATGTTTGTTGGACATACAGCAGATGGAAAAAATTTCCAACATGTTTGGCTTCATCAGGGAGTTGGGCAGGAGTTCAGAAATCAGCAGGTTTCCTATGAAATCTGGTCTTCGGTTTAGAAACACAAGAACTAACAGACAGAATTATTTATAGTAATTATACTAAGGTATCATGATGGACCTATCAGTGTGTATTCCTGCTACATGTCGCCCTTTTAACTCAGAACCTAATCACCCTTTCGGTTTATAGTTCCTTTCTAAAATCTCAAGTGGTAATCATAAACCTTTACAGCTTGCAAACCAAACTGTGTAAATACAGTCTCCTTTAGTTCCTCTTCCTCACTGAAGCACATTATTAATGCGGCCCATTCGTCTGTTCGACCCACAAACTGTTTAGTTTCTCACCTACACGTTAAGAAGCATTAGACTGAAGTGTTTATTCTCATCCAGCTACTTTCTGTGAATTATCTTGAAGTGGAGCCATTAGTGGCTTTAAGTTGCTACAACTTGCTCCAACCTGGCTGTGCTCTTTTAAAAAAAAATTCCACTGTTTTCTCCAAATAACTCTTAATAACCAACCTTTCAAATGATTCACACTCACAAAACTCGTCCAAAGACTTGAAATACTTTTGATATTGATTGAAGACAACACAAACCATCTCGCAGCTGCAAACTCTCAATGTTGAGGTGATCAAAAGATCAGAACAGTAAAAACAGTAATTCAGAGCTTGTTAGTCAGCCAATCCAAAGGTTCACAAGATACATCTGAGAGGTCACAAAAGAGGAATTAAGAACAAAAGCATAATTAAGGTTTTTTCTAATTGTTTTTTTTTTTCTAAATTTAACAATTTGAGAAGCGGACGTCACTCTTTGGTTGAAATGCTTGTGCCAAGTCACCCAAAGGTCACACGAAAGAAGAAGAAAAGAATCACAAAAGTGGAAAACCACTGCTTTACAACATCAGACATGGGCCAAGTTCCCCACAAAGTATCTTAAAGATTAGATGATCAGAAGGTTTACATCTTCAGGAGGAACACGTCGGGGCTGACACATTGTTGGTTTTGGTTCTTTTAAAACCAGCTTGATCCTGTAAAGGGTCAGAAGCCCAAAAAAAGGTTGGAAACCACTGCTTTACAACATCAGACCAGGTCATCCTAAATGTAGAGACAAACTAGAAACAATCTGCTCTAAAGTTTAGCCGTTGACGTAAATTACATTTTAACTCAATTGTAGACAAACGTGTGATACTGCATGAACACAAACACAGTCCACTCTGAAAAGGTTTTCATTGCATAGACATAAGATAATTCTGACATCTTAGATTATAAATAGGTTGTAAGTAAACTATAAGTACCAGGAATATCCACCTCTTAAAGCAGTTGAGGTGATTTAGTAGGCGAGACAATATGAACATGGATATCATAGTGGGGTTTTAGTAAAGCTAAAACACTACAGGAGGTAAATTAGTCATCTGGCTCCCCTTCAAAAGATGTTCTGCATCATCTCTAAACGTCCGCCTTCCACCCTGTTCTACAGTAGTGTATGTTTATGTTGGAGAAAAAGTGTTTATCTAACCATCCCTGCTTGCATTCAGCTCCTTTTAAACACTTGTGCAGGTCTCTCTAAGTAAGAATCTAAGTAAGTCTTTTTTTGTTCTTTGTGTGTCTGTTTCACTCTTAAATTCCTGACAAGAGGACCTGAAGTAGACTCTTGTATCAGAGGATTAAATAAGGATACAACAAAAGACTTTCATGCAGTCATTTTTTTCTAGGCTCCAGGTTAGATTCCTCTCCAAGACGAGAGTCATTAAGTCTTAAAAATGTCTCTTTTTTGAAAGTGAGTCGTAATCGTATCGTTCTGTTTTTACACTCGATGATGACGACTGCTCTCAGACAGATTATTCAGGCAAAAATGAGATTACACAGTCACTTTTTCCATACACACACACACACACAGTAACAAGCAGCAGGTCAGACCTTTTATTTAACAGTAAATTAAGACCTTTGTTTCAGCAGCATTTCCTTATAAAGCAGTGAAATAAAACCTGTGCAGCATCCTGGTGATAGCTCTCCTGACTTAACTGTACAGAACATTCTTGATATCAGTGCTCTGAAAACATAATATAGTATTTAAAAGAACAAAACATATTTATTGAAGGCAGCTGAAGGAGCAGTAATTCTTTTATGCCCCTGTGTGTTCTTTGATTGGAAAGCCCTTGACTTAGATTATAGTTATGAACGAATGTTTGTTTATTCGCAGGAAAGATTGTCATCGACGGGATCGACATCTGTAAGCTTCCTCTGCAGACTCTCAGGTCGAGACTCTCCATCATCCTCCAGGATCCCGTGTTATTTAGCGGATCAATAAGGTAAACAAACACAGATTTAAACAAAGCTTCAGTATATCCTTTTAAACATTTCTGAAATACCATCATAGGATATACTTGAGATTTGGTTACTGTTTTCCATGACTTTTCACCACCGCTGCTCACAAAACGGAAAATCTTCCTGTTTATATTCTTGTGCAACCAACCATAACACTGACACAGGAGTATTTTAAATTGTGTTGAGACAATTCTCAGATCATAATAAACCTGGGAGGCTTCTTAATAGCCTTGCCTGTAACTTCAAATAAATCTGTCCGAAGTAAAAGAGCAAACAAAAGAAGAGTAAATGATGTGAAGCCTTTAGAGCTAGTGCAGACAGCCTGAATCTTTTGATAAACTGATACATCAGCAAGTCATCACTAATTAAATTGCCAAACTGAAGAAAACACAACATATCCAGTTAATGTTTACTGGTTTCTGTTTACAGGAAAAATCCTGAACTGTTAATTAGAACTACACCCTATTAAGATTTCTTTCTCTTTGCATTCACTTGCACAGCTTTGATACTAAAACGTGCATAAACTTCTCTGCTTCTCTTTTCGTTCCAAACATGTGTGCATGTATCGATTGAGTTTGTTTACATGCGCGCCAATATCCTGGTTGTGTTGCTCATGTAAACACCATATCCTGGTTTCAGAAAGCTGGATATGTCTTTATCCTGGTTTTGAAAAGCCTGAATATGCCAACCGGGGGCTTGTACTACGAAGCAAGTTCAACATACCCAAGATATCCTGATTGGTCAGTGGGTTGGGTGTTGACAGGTTGTGATCCGATACTCTGAGATTAACCTGCTACGGAGCCGGTTAGCTGTTAGCAGCATAAGTTACCATGGTGACCTCATTAACCCCAAATTCTGCTTTGTTTTGCAGGTATTTAGTCTTAAAACTAAATATTGGAGGAAGACATTTTTTGACCTGATGGTGGCGGCACGACGTGATTTAGCCAAATAGGACATGTTCCTGGACCAACATTGCAATCAACCAATCACAGCCCTCTGACATCATCAGTGTGCTGCTCCCGTGCTTCTTTTAAAATCCCTTTGTTTTCCAAATTGAAGTTAGTACAACTGAACAAAATCCTTAATTACATGTCTTTAAGTCATTAATATTGAATCATTATAGTCTAAATGATTAAATGTAGGCCTATAACATAGGTTAATTTTGTTTGACCACCTAAGATAAACACATTCTCTCCATTTTTGGAAAGCTTTGTCCTACATCTCGTATCATAATACCTCGAATTGAAATTTATTTCATTTACTGCCATGCTTTTGTGTCTAGATAAACAGTAACACTGCAATCCTGCAAAAAAATGTTTTGAATGGGCTAACAGGTCTTTAGGGTAGGATAAGTCTGATGTATTTTTTATTATTTAAATGTATTTTTGTTACTATCAGTATGAACTACTGTGTATGAAAAGAGCAAAAATGAGTTTCTCTTATGAATAAGTATGGTTCAACTACCCACCACCAAAATTAGATGCTGCTGACCAAAGCAAAATTAGGGCTTTTATATCATCTTTATCCTTTAATGTTAGTGAACGCTATTCTAGCTTATTGGCAAGCTTAATAGCATAGCCTACCTAGCTAGCAAGCTAACTCGCTAACCCTGCAGTAGCTCATATAGGTACAGCTCTAGGTAGGTACTAGACTATAATGGTTAAATATTAATGACTTGCAGTTAAGGAGGATTTTGTTCAATTGTACTAACTTCAATTTGGAAAACAAAGGAATTTGAAAAGAAGCACGGGAGCAGCACACTCATGATGTCAGAGGGCTGTGATTGGTTGATCGAAATGTTGGTCCAGGAACATGACCTTCTTGGCTAAATCTCGTCGTGCGATGGTGGCGCTGGAGGAAGGGTCAGAGGATCACCAAAGATAGGTTAGGAATTAGGATCCAAGTTGGAAAGATGAGATTAGAAGAAAGTGTTGGTGGATTTACAGATAGGAGAGAAACAGTAAGATGATATACTGTATAATATATGTTGGCCTGTCACTTTAAACAAGTTCAAATTTCTATTTAAGTTTAAAGTTTTTCTATACAGGCTACGGTTATAATGGCACACATGGAAAAATCTGCTTGAGCCAAAAACTAAACTGCTGCAACGAGTGAATAAATAAAGAACAGAAAAAATCCTCTTTGCTGGATCGTAGTCCAAGTGTTTGGTCCTGAAAGACGTTTGTCACATGACGACACAAAGTCCCAGCTGTGGGGTTAGTGGTTAACAACACAGTGGGAACTCTGGCTGGGACCTAATCTGACTTTTGTCACAGACGTCATGGACTGGAGAGGTCGTTAGAGGGATGAAGGACCCTGCGAAGGTCTTTGTCTCCTTCTTCTTCTCTGTAATACACACTGTGTAACCTCTGTGTATTTGTATTACAGGATCATACAGTGACTCTGTGTTTGTTATAAAAGACAAAGAGCATGTGCTATTTGTTTGGACAGATAGATAATTGTGTGAGTGTGAGAGTGTGAGAGACAGAGTGTGTGTCTTGGCATTTCCACCGGCACTTGTTTATGTGAATGTAAGCCAGGGGTGAATGGTCGACAGTAACTGTTTCACGCTGTTATCTCAGATGTTGCTGTAATGTTCTGACACACTCTGACTCTGACGCTCACACGTCCAGCAGAAACCCTCGGCCCGTTTGTCACATCATGATTATTTCTACAGTTAATTCACAAAAGCTCACTAAGGGAGTCGGAATATGGGAAGTTTATTGTCCAAAATAAACAAGGAATTAATTACGTGCACTCATACTAACAGCAATAATCTCTATATGAGAGAGAATTAGGCAGGATCTGTTTTTATTTTCTGTTTTTCAACATTTTCTCCTCATTTTTGAAGCTAATGAAGTAGGTAACCTGCATGATATAATGTCATATGTCTAAGATATTATGAACTGGATGTCTCCAAGCTTCCAGCTCAACAAAAATAAATCCAAATTGTTTTATTTGGTCCTTTTTCAAATCAGTCTTGGCCTTGTCTGCAGCTGCCAAGACTGCAGCCAGAAACTTGAGATAGCAAACAAGTGACTGCAGCTATTAAATCATGTTTGCTCTTATTTCATATCGATCTAGAAAAGGCAATTCATGCTTTCATTTCATCCTGTTTGGAGTCTCATGTACTCGACAAATAATTACTCAACTACAGCCTTTAGAAAATATAGCTGCTCAACTGCGAACTCAAGCAAAGAGAAGATGTTTTGATTTTTTATGAATCACATTTAAAAACACTCTTATCTATATTTCTGGGTGGCTGCTCTGATTTGGATCCTTAGGAAGGGATCTGCTCTTAAATTCTGATTCAAGGCTGAAGCCTATTGATGATATAATAAACTCAGTTGTTGATATGGGAGTCAATGCATACAGAAGACTCCCTGTGCTGCACATAAATGTAGTCTGAATTCAGCAACTTCCTTCCTCCGTAGCCTTACATTACATACATGCCATTCAATGCATAGGACGAAAAATACAGCACTTTCTCTCCTGTTTATGTGCTAATTTTATGCTTATTAGGAACTTCACATGTTCTAGAGAGCTTTATATACATACACCCGCCGGACGCTTGGACCGCAGCCAACGATTATTTTCATTAGCGATTAATCTGTCAGATTATTTTTGTGGTTAATCGATAAGTTGTTTGGTCTATAAAATGGCAGAAAGTTGTGATAAATTTGAATCACTGTTCCCTAAAGCCCAAAATGCAACCAAAAATGTCATGTTTTGTCCCGACCAACAGCCCACAACCCAAAGATATTCAGTTTACTGTCACAGAGGACAAAGAAACCAGAAAATATTCACATTTAAGAAGCTGGAACTAGAGAATTTGGGCATTTTTTTCTTAAAAAATGACTCAAAATAATTATTCAATCATCAAAATAGTTGCCAATTTAATTTTCTGTTGATTGACTAATTGCTTAATCGACTAATTGGTGCAGCTAGTAGCATGTGGGTCACTTAGTGTTCTCACTGGGTGGTTCATTAATTCATTAATGAATAAAAGCAAAGGTACAATCATCCAAAATGCAGTCGTTTATAGCTTTATAGTACAAAACTTGTTTTAATGGTTCATGTTTGTAATAATCCGAAGTATGGCTGCATCCTTCACACCCTGATGATGATGCTTCCTCATTACAAATGTGTGAAACTCTGCGTGAACCGTGTCCCGTCGCAGGTTTAATCTCGATCCAGAGAGGACGTGCACTGATGATCGACTCTGGGAGGCGCTAGAGATCGCTCAGCTGAAGAACATGGTGAAGGCGCTGCCTGGAGGAATAGGTACTCAAATAAAAATAATTCATCTAAATATCAGTTTTCAAGTTCTGCGGGATACTCTGATTAGCATCAAGAGCTTAATCGAATGTGTCTTGTTTTATGTGTCCAGATGCGGTTGTGACGGAAGGCGGGGAGAACTTCAGCGTCGGTCAGCGGCAGCTCTTCTGTTTGGCGAGAGCTTTTGTCCGAAAGAGCAGCATCCTCATCATGGATGAAGCCACAGCATCTATAGATATGGCCACGGTGTGTTTGTGTGTCCGTACTATCAGATAATGTACAATTCTCAGTCATGTGAGGAAGATTAAACCCCCCTGAAATCACAGTTATCACCACAGAAACTTTCAGTCTAAATCAAGACACAGAAGGTAGTTGTAAGTCATCTACCACATAATATAACATTAGTTTTCAAGCATGACTTGAACTTCATTGGGAAACTTGGAATTATTAATTATTCCCTTTCAATTAACAACTTTTACTTTCTCTTTCCCTCTCCAGGAGAACATCTTACAAAAAGTTGTGATGACAGCTTTTGCAGACAGAACGGTCGTTACAATCGCAGTAAGTCTTTCAGTCCGTTATCTTGTTGATTTTGAAGCAAGTCTGATACAAATCACAACTTTTATTTGTAGTAGACTATCAATAAACTCCAGTCCGACAGCTAAGGTGTGTTCAAGGTTTGTTTAGCGCTGATAGATACAGATATAAAGCTCTCCTGCTTTGAGCTCTATGTGCATCTATCGCATAATATTTTCCTTTAGGATGCCTTATGCATCCTTTTCCTGCATCTTTTCCCTTTTCTCACTAACTATTTTTCTATATTATTTATTTAGTGTCTTTAATGTAAAGTCAGTCTTCTCGGCCACTTGTTTCACTTATCTGCTTTCCTTTTCTGACTTCTCTCTCTCTCTGTATGTGATACCGTCTTGTCCTCCGTTTGTTCTCTCTTCCACCCTTGTTTCTTTTTCTATTATTCTTGACTATTTCTTTTTCCACCCACTATCATCCACCTTTTTTTTCCTCCTATCTATCTTTACTTCAATCATGTTCCTCTCCTTCCCACTTTTCCTTTTCTTTGTGCACTTGTGTTTACTTTTCCATCTTTCTTTTCCTTCACTTTTATCTCTGCACTCCCCAAATATCCTCCCTTACCTTTTCATTCTTATCCTTGCTTTTGCCTTTGCTTTTCTTTCACCCCCATCTTCACTCTCTCTATCCTTTCCATGATGTTTTCTCTCCCTTCCCCCTCCTCGTCTTCCTTTCTGTGCCTTCGACCTGCTGCCTCCAGCACCTTGTGTCCTCTATCCTGGACGCCGAGCAGGTGTTGGTCTTCTCCTCAGGCATCTTGGTGGAAAATGACTCAGGTCCCAACCTGCTAGCACAGGAGGAGAGCCTCTTCAGTGTGCTAGTGAGGACTCACAAGTAGACCTGGATCAGCCCAGCACAATTTTGGCTCAGCCCAGCTTTCTTTCTGCCTTTTCTCTTTTCTTCTATTTCCCATCTTTCCTGGCTGAGTCAGTGCTGGAGTCTGAGTCTGAGTCTGCCGAAGCCTTACTGCCACTGACAGCCTGGTTGGTACCAAAAAAAACCTACTGCATGCTCTTTTACAGTGCAGTACAGTCCGGTACAGTGCCGTGCTGCACAATTTGGCCACAGTGTATAGTGTGGTGGTAGTTAAATTTAAAATGGTCTACAATTCTTGCAGAATTAGTTTAGAATATGTCAGAAAATGTGTTAAGATTATTGTGCACGCAAAGCACACCTAGATGTACTTTTCTCCAATAACGGCTACAAACATTTGTTGAGGGGGTGTCCCGAGGTGGTCCCAGGTGTGCAGAGAGATTTAGCCCGCTATTTCACCCCAGAATTTCCTCCCAGTTGAGCAGTTGGCTTAACTCCAGGATCACAACAGAATTTAAGAGCTTTGCTTTGAGACTCAACTCTCCGTGAACCGCTGTGTCGTATTATTATGCATCTATCTCACAACCCGTTTTAAACCCTGAGGTCTCTGAATCCCTCACTCAGATCAAGCTATCTTCTTCCTGGAGGAAAAAAACAAATTTAGAGTTGCTGACCCTTATCCCAACAGTGTTAAACTTAAGCCCCAATTTACCACTCCAATGACGCAGAAAGGACGACATCATCTGCAAAAAAACGGAGATCCAATTCTCATGTCTATTATCTACACAAACCCCCATTTAAAGTCCCTCAGCAGGACTATTTAGTCTAGCACAATGTCTCTTGTTACTGCTTTAGATGAGTGCAGATGGCCTGTGGAGGTAATTCCAGGTCTTATGTAGCAGGAGTAGATCCTGAGGCTGATTTTTTGCTTTTATTGACAGACTGGTGAGAGACAGAGAAGATGGGAGAAATAAAAGGGTTCAAGAGATAAAAAGGGTTGTAATTACCTTCACCAGGAGACACAAACCAAAATTAAAGTGTTGTATCACATGTCATATAGCAAACTTATCCACTATCCTTCTTATTCAGTAATTAGTTGTCTAGTCTTCCACATTAGACTTGTTTTTCTATGGAGACCACTCACTTATTCAAATAAAACTAATGTAAAACCTGGCACAGAAACACAGAAAACCATCAATCAAAAGAGCTTGTTGGCTTGTTAAACAGTACATAATAGAACAGAAAACTCAGTGTTTGTGCTATGATGTATTTTTTTTCTTTCATTCATTGTCTACAAACATTTCTTTAGGATCTGATTGTGTTTTCTTTGCCTCCTCTCTCGTCTCCAGCACCGTGTCCACACCATCCTCACAGCTGATCTGGTCATTGTGATGAAGCGAGGGAACATTTTGGAATACGACAAACCCGAGACTCTTTTGGAGCAGGAGGACGGGATGTTTGCTTCATTTGTCAAGGCTGACATGTAGACACACCGTCTGTCGTCACCCGGCAACTGACGGACTGATCAGTTTGTTTTCTCGGTGAGGCGGACAGACCGATGTGACACTAAAACGCTCCTGTGACGCCAATAACAAGAAGCTTCTCTGTGGAAAGGAAAACATATCCAGAAACACCATTATCATCACCGGTTATTTCAGGAATTTATGAATTTAACAAGTCGTACCTGAATATTTTAGCCCATCAGACAATTTAATACTGCCTTTTTTTATTTTTTATAAATGAAGACACACCATTTATTATTCAGATGATAGGCAGATTATCCAGTCCATCGATCAGTTTTAACAATGGAGACATTTAAAATTCTTATTCCTTGGATTAGTGACCTTTAAGTAACCAGTATAAAGAGTACAAAGTTACAATGTAAATATGAAATATGAAAATATATGTTTTTGTTTCCCTAGACAGCTAATATGTGATGCTAAAGGCTAGCTCTGGATTTATCAGTAATTATGGCAGGGAGATAGTAGCCAAATATATCTTTCCTGTTACCACAGGCTCGGGATAATTAATGGATATGGTTGGTTTTACTCTATATTTTTCTTATTGTCAACAAATCCCACGAAAATACCAAAACCTACAGTGTCTTAGTCCGTCTCTCAATACTTTCTGACTTACTTACGTTGTCTGTAGCACTCAGATCCAAGCCCATTGGTTCCCACTGGAGGTGTAAATAAAAAACAGATCACAAATATAAAGTTTCATATTTTAAAATTGGTCTGGGATTTCCTGAAATAGCTGGTCACTGTAGTTTGTATCAAACGTTACTCAAACGGGAGGAAATGGTGAATTTGTCAGGGACTATTTTCAGCGGTGGATGAATCCACATTTGGTGCCGTAGTGAGTATTTCTGGCAGCAGGATGGTGTGTGTGGGACTGAGTCAGAATAAACAACAGTGCGTGTGTGGTTTTTAATCTGCAGCACAGAGGAGGAATATATATCAGGCTCTGAACACACACAGACACACACAATATTTAATTGTTTTTTGTCTTTTCATGGGATTTGTTGAAAATAAGAAGAACATAAAATATCAACACTCTTGTTTTTAAGGTTCCATCCCTTGTTATTCTTGTCATCTTCTTACCCACCATGTCGTTCTCTACCAATAAACACCATATCAGTTAAAAATCAATCACAGATCATTTAAGTGATCGAGTAATTGAGCGTAAACTTAAATTTCCCTTGTGTTAAATAAGAAGTGCAAATTTAAAAAAAAAAGCCAACTCACAGAGTACCAGAATATAAAAGTCGTTTTATGGAAGATTTCATTGGTTTTGATTTCAGGTTTGTCATTTATACCGCAGAGTTGCAACGTTTAGGTCCTGAAAGGATCATTTTATATTGATAGAAAGAGTCTTTATCTTGTTTTTGAAAAAAAATTCTTGTTACATTGTTACATTCTTTTGGATTATGCATCACATGTATCAGTTTTATTTCTATTTAGCACTAGTATTATGCAATAATAAGGAAGGGAGAAACTTGTATTTAAATCCTTTTATAATCATTGAATGTTGGCTGCCTTGTGCAGCGATTTAAAATCGTAATCATTTATACCCTGGTGTAGTATGTGCTACATTTGTATAAGTTCTGCCATAGAAGTATTATTGATAGACCTGACACTGCTGTTGCAATCAATGAGATGTTTTTTACCGACCGTTTGTTGCATCAAACCTAAGAGGATGATGTGTCTTTGCTGCAACATGAAGCCCTCATGCTGAAATCCAAGATGAGGATGTAAAGCCGGTTGTTGCGGCATTCGACAAAGTAAATGAACATCGGAGGATTTGCTGCCATTATGTCTGTTCTGAAACACATCTGCAACTTGTGACGCCATCAGACCTTAAAATGTCCTCGTCCTACTTGGAATGCCCACCAGGAGATGGACCTGGACGTCTTTTACCAGTTTTCGATCCAACGTGATGTCAGCATGGCAAAGAATCTATCGAAACGCCATCAGCAGCCATCTTTGATGAACCAGCGTCATTGTCAGAGAACAACAGGAAGGTCATGTGTATGTGGGTCCATTTGGCAGTCAAATTTAGTGTAAAGGAGGTAAAAAAATATACCAGAAACAAAATTTGCTTCTTGATTTATGATCAGAACCATCTGTTGCTAATAGATTTGTGCATTTACAGCATATGACTACTAATTAATCATATTTCTGTTTTTTAATTGAACATTGGAAGAAAAATCTGTCAAGTAAACTAACAAAACTAATCTAGGAAGACACTTCAAACATGTGAGTAGGTTTTGCAAGCTAGATATTTTGTTTTTGGTATTCTGCCACCTCCAATCTGCCAAAAGCAGGTGTGATGTTCTCTGTTCTGTCAGTTGTATTTCTATGCCTACACTAGTACAAACACTGTAGGGTGTCACGGCTCGGTGTGAAGCCAGTGAGCCTTCTGTCTGTCTGTGGTCATGCATTGCTGAACTTATTATCCTCTGGGACAATAGACACCAAACATTAGCTCCCTTTAACTCGAGAGATGTCAAAGGCTTGTTTTTTGGACAGGTAATGATTTTTGAGAATCAGTTTCTAGCTGCTGAACAGGTTCAACAAGTTCGTTAAAGCTGCATTAAATCAGTATTTTATTTATATTAACAATGAATCAAACAGCTATGTGAAATAATGACGAATCCACAGAGAATTGCTTCCTATCTCTGCAGCTCTGCGGAGCTTTTCAGCCTTTTTAACTCATTGTTTTGGTTTTCCAGCCGACAATCACCACTCTCATCAATCCTGTTTCCAGCAGCAGCAAGCAGCTGTTTGCAGCAAAAAAACTGATAAACCCAGTGTACACCACCCGCCCAGCACCAAAACAGCCCACACAATTAGTGAGAGAGATATATATAATAAGATAATATATCAGATGTTGTGTTTTCAGCTTGTTCTGCTGCCCCCAAGTGGCCAAAACAATCAAATAATGCAGCTGTAACACCCAATTAGTTGTGCTTGCGATACAATTATTAACCTCACTGATTAGATATGATTCTTACAGGCTTGTTACTTTTTTTTGGTGCAGTTGAACATTGTTTGTGCTGATGATGATTCAACTATTAGAGTTTCAGTTTCCAACCAAACAGTGCAAACAGTTAATAGCATTTTTACTTCCAGAACTATGTTGGGATTATACGATTTTAATCCCATAACCCACATAACCCTCTGTTTATTAGGAGTCTAAAAGTCTGCTTAATTTGACATTAGCAGCCAGTCTGCTGCATTAAATAATGTTTTTGTCTTCTTGTGGACAAAATACTGATGAAGTATCTACTTACATTTTACAGTTTATAGTTACAAGACAATTCAAAGTGCTTTACATAAGACGAAATATGAAAGAAACAGAAGGCAATATAAAAAGACACATAAATAGAATTTAAAAGAGGAAAATGATGAGAATAAGATATAATAGAATAATACAGATTAAACAGGTGAATAAAACTTACAGTGCAGAGCGAGATAATTCAGCATCAACTGTCTCATTAAATAAAACTTTCTCTTAAATCACTGGTTCCAGTGACTCGTCCCATCTCTCTGGGAGCGGTGCTGTTGTCCCTTTGTATTATTGTGATAGATGATATCTTACTTTGCTTTAAAATGAGATTTTAAAAATGACTTTGTACTGTACAGACTGAATGCCAAAACTGATTCTTCTGCAAGAATGACAGCATCTTTTTTTTTTTATTATTTTATTTTAACTGTATTCTCAGATGTTTCATCTCAAGCTCGGTGTGTTTTCCTCTTTTACACTTTTTCATTCTTTGATATATATATATTTACACCCCAAGAGTTAAGAGTTAAAATTAACATTTCCAAAATTCACTGTACAGTATAAAATGACTTTCCACTCAAAGTTCACCTGTATAAACAGATTTCAGATCTTTATAACTTCCTCTGTCTTCCCATCTGAAGCTGTTGGGAACAAACTATTTTAATAACGTTTCCTTTAAAAAAAAACAACAAAAAACAAAACATGGGCGTAAATGTTATGTGAAATCTGCACCTCTGCTGCAAGTTTGCATGTAACATCTATATGCATTTCTTTGCTCTCATGCACACTCGACAGTTGAAGAATGCAACTCAATAACTACCAGGCATCAATTTCACAAGCACAGTCCAGTTTAAGATGATTTTTAAAAAACGTATGTAAGTGTAAATTCTGTATGGAGGCGCTTGTATATCCAAGAATTTGTAAACATATAGCAAAGTATTATTGCGTGCCTACAACATTTTTTTTACACTTGAAATGATAATAAAATGGTTTTGAGTGAAATGAGCCTTTTTTTCTTTCTCATTTAACCTGCAGCAAATGAACCTCTGCACACAATATGTTGCTA
The DNA here is from genome assembly GCF_910596095.1 of Thunnus maccoyii. Classification (NCBI taxonomy): domain Eukaryota; kingdom Metazoa; phylum Chordata; class Actinopteri; order Scombriformes; family Scombridae; genus Thunnus; species Thunnus maccoyii. The sequence continues at coordinate 21,349,548 of NC_056555.1, read as the reverse complement.
AATGGCGCCACCTGCTGAAAAAATATCAAATTGATAAACATGAATTTGGTCCTGATATGGAACATTTAAATGTTTAAAACCAGTAAGATAAATAACTTTGTACCAAGAAATATGTCAAACTAAGAAGTTTTAGCAGTTCTTTGGTGAATCAGCAGAGTTTCCTACTTTTTAAAAACTGCTTTGTTATTTTATTGTATTTCATTGTTTTAAGCAAAGTAACAGTAGCTGTGAAAATCTGTCTTCATTTTACTTTCTGTGTGTTTTTCTCCTGAGCTGCAGACCAACAAAAATCCAGATGCAAAACAGGAATTGAAGCATAAACACAGCAAAAGTAAACTTGAGGATCTTATTTGTCAATATAAAGCCAAATTTATGAACATCTAACTGTATAAAATTGTCATTGATTTGTTTAAACTTCATTATTTATTAGGGTTGGCTAACATTTGGCTTTCATTTGTGTAATTGTAAAGTCCTTCTCTGCATTAACTGCAGTGTTTCTGATCAATAAATTGTTATGAACGGTTCAGGAAACACTGGGAGAAAGATGATAAAAACACATTTAAATTCAATCCAGCCTATATCAGCAAATTAGAAAGCAGAAATGTAAACGTTTGGAATTAAATTCACATCTCTACAGCCATAAAAAGTTGCTTCAGCAGGTCTTGTAACAATGTAAAGATAATATGCACAGTTGTTGTCTTGTATTTATTGGGACCATGTACAGTGTTAGATATAAATGTTAACATCTGATTTACTGCACCAGATTTAGCTTAAAGCTAATTTCCTTCTGCAGTCCCTTACAATTAAAACATATAACAGCACAATACAAAGCAAAAAAACACACAGGAAACATTATACAAAATACAAAACTACACACAATAACACATCACATACACCCACAATGTCAACTAGAAATTAATAATGTAAACTTGTCAAATTAAAAGCACGATCATGAGATGAAGTTTAGAGTCAGTGGTTACAGAGTTAAGTAGTTTTTAGCAATTTTTTTCATTTGGTTTTGAACATGCTGATGGAGCTGCAGCTCTTCATATCATCAGGTAAGACCATGAAAAAGTATTTGTCCCCCTCCTGATGTCTTCTGTTTTTGTATATAAAATATACAAAATATGGTTTTTCAATGATAATTTTATTTATTGAAGCAAAAAACAAGTTATCCAACACCAACTCGGCCTGTGTCTTTATCTGTCTTTGCTCCCGTATCTCCAGACTTAATTGATAATTGGATGCAGTTGGACTAAACACACCCAGGCCTGATTACTGCTATATCTACACATCACTTAAATAGAGCTTTTTTTAGCAGTGTGAAGTTTGTTCACATCATAGCAAAATCAAAGGAAATTCCAGAAGAGATGAGGAAGAAGGTGATTAAAACACATCCGTCTGAAAACACTCAGAAAGCAGTTTCTAATGTTGTGGGACTCTAAATAACCGCAGTGATTCTCATTATCTCCAAATGGAGAAAACTTGACACATTAATGAACCTTCCCAGGAGTGGCCGACCTTCCGAAATTCCTCCAAGAGCGCAGTGATGACTCATCTGGGAAGTCACATAGGAGCAGAGGACAACATCCAAGGGTCTGCAGGCCTCTCTTACCTCAGCTGAGGTCAACGTTTATGACTCAAAAGATACAGGCCGAAAACGGCATCCATCAGAGAGCGGTGAGGTCAAAAAAACCCCAGAAGAGCATGAAGGCTTATCTCAATTTTGCCAAAACACACCTTGATGATCCTCACACCTTTCGGGAGGACGTTCCATAAACAGTTGAGTCGACTGTTTGGAAGACAAGGGGGTCACGTTACATCTGGTGGAAACCAAGAGCAGCATCATACCTACGGTCGAGCATGGTGGGGGTAGTGTGATGTTGTGGGGGATGCTTTGCAGCTTCAGGGCCTGGGCGACTCGCCATTAACTGATGGAAACATGAATTCTGCTCTCTACCAGAAAATCCTGAGGGAGAACGTCCGGTCAGAAGTCTGTGAGTTGAAGCTCAAAAACAACTGGGTGATGCAGCAAGACAATGATCCAAGTCCACCTCTCAATGCCTCTAAAGAAACAAAGTGAAGGTTTTGAAGTGGCCTGATCAAAATCCTGACTTGAACCCCCTTAAACTGGCAGTTCATGCTTGAAAACCTTACAGAGTGGCTGAATTTAAGCAGTTCTGCAAAGAAGAACGAACCAAACATCCAACACAGTGGTGTGAAAGACTGATCTCCAGTTATTGGAAGCTTTTGGTTGCAGTTGTTGCAGCTAAAGGTGGTAAAAACCAGCTGTTAAGTTCCTTCATATGGGTGATACAAGTGTTGGATAACCTTTTTGCTTGAATAAATAAAATGATCATTAAAAAACTTTATTTTTTGTTTACTCTTTGTTTTATTTTAGATTTTAGTTTGAAGATCTGAAGCATAAATAGCATAAATAAATAAAGACAAAATTCCAGATTAGACATAAAATGCCAAATAACAGAAGTCAAATGTGAGCTGTGATTGAATTTTTACACTTTAAAAACTCCATTTAAAGTTTTCTTTAGTTGAATTGAAGTGAAAGTGTATGAAATGAGTCAGAATGAATTCAATCATTTTACGTAAATGATTCAAGTGTCTAACTAATTACTGGACTTTGGTTACGTGATTCACTGTAAACCAATACTTTAGAGGTTATGTGCCATGTGAGTAAGTTAAGAAATGATTTGGGGATCTTTAAAAGATTTTACGCGCGTCAGACTTTGGAATCTTTTATTTCCGACGGTACGGGAAGAGTCCTTGAAGGCAGCAGTACCCTGGTCTGACCGGGTCTGGACTCTGGAAGTTTGGACTACGTCAACAGGAGAGTGGAAACCGTCCCAGCCCTCAGAGGAGCTGAGCAGAGGCGGCGCGCTGCGATCACTCCGAAACATCCCCAAATGTCGACGGAAGAAAACGAGTCGGTGCGTCTTTGAGCGTTTTTTTTTTCTCCTCCTGCAGGTGGTCATGTTGTTTCCGCGCGTAAAGACGCACTGAAGAACAATTAAAAACGGTCTTTGACGCGTTTTCTTGACCATCCGAAGCGGCGCAAGATGTTGGCGAGAAAAAGCATCATCCCGGAGGAGTTCGGTCTGCCGGGGCTCGCCTCCCGGATGCCCCGCAAACCGGTGTTCAGGGACCGCGTGAACAAAGCGCGCTTCATCGCCAAAAACGGCTCGTGCAACTTGGCGCACAAGAACATCCGCGAGCAGGGCAGATTCCTGCAGGACGTTTTCACCACGCTGGTCGACCTTAAATGGCGTTTTACGCTGGTTATCTTCACCACGACGTTTGTCAGCAGTTGGCTGCTGTTCGCCATGAGCTGGTGGCTGGTGGCGTTTGCGCACGGAGACCTGGACCCGAAGCGGGAGAACGAGACCTACTGCGTCAACGAGGTCAAGTAAGAAAAACACAGATCATTATAAATATGATGAAATGAAAGTTTAAAGGTGGAATATAGACTGTTAGAGTGTGTTTCATCTGACAAATAAAGTTCTTAAACATTTTGCAGATTTTTGGGGGGTTTTCCTCTCTTCTCTCCTCTTTTCATCCATCCTTACTTCAATCTACCTCCAATTATTGGAGATAAGAAGAGGTGGAAAGGAGGAAGAGAGGAGGGATAGAAAGATATAAACTATGACAGGAAGTCGAGGAACTTTTGCCCTCGTACTTTCCAGGGAAATAAAGTAAAGTTTGCAGGAGGAGAAGGAAGCTGTTTGGCACCTCCCTCTGAGCTCACCAACTTCTTTCCCTCCTTCCTTCCTTCCTTCCTCTACCCCTCTGTCACCTCTCCTCCAGGCTACCTTTCTTCTCCTCCTCTACTCATCAGCCTTCTCTTCTCTATCACCTCCACTCAAAACTTCAAACACAACATCAAATATGATAAGTCACACAACGATGATAAGTTGTATTTCTGTCCATTTTATCTCTTTGTGTGTGTTTTTTGAACAATGTGATACCTTAAATGGCAGCAAATGTTTCTGAGAAAAAAGGCAAAACTTATTTTTTTTCAATTTAAAGCTGCAGTGGGAGAATTTGTCTTTTCTAAAATATACTAATCATATCTACCATAATCATAAAGTGGACCCAAGACACTTAGGACTATCGTTTTGTCTATAAAATGTCAGAAGACAGTGAAAAATGACCATGGTGATGTCATCAAATGTCTTGTTTTGTCCAAAAATCCAAAGATATTCAGTTTACTATCATGTAAGACACTTTAAATCTTCACCTTTGAGAAGCTGCAACCAGCAAATATTCAGCATTTTTGCTTGAAAAATTACTAAAATGATTATCAAGATGGTTGCAGATTAATTTTCTGTCCATCAACTAATCAATTAATCACTTAAGGATTCTGGTTTTGGGTTTAGCTCATCAGAAAATAAGTCTAGAAGTAATTCAAGTCATTTTAAGCTCAAATTCAACAACCTGTGTGGCTGAAAAACACCCTCTAAATGTCTAAATCCTTCATGTCTCCTGCAGGTCGTTCACCTCAGCCTTCCTGTTCTCCATCGAGGTTCAGGTGACCATCGGCTTCGGGGGACGGATGATAACCGAACAGTGTCCGACCGCGATCACCGTGCTCATCCTGCAGAACATCGTGGGACTCATCATCAATGCTGTCATGCTGGGTGAGACTCAGAAACCGCTCAGGGTCATGAAGATCAGGCTGAAACGGTTCCTCCTTCTTAATGTTTGGGGAATGAAACATCCGTGTTTATCACCTTCATGTTGATCCTGGAACAGCTGAAGCATCGAGTCTCAATAGCAGCTGATAATTTTTCAAGTGTGTCTTAAAACAACAGTCAGGTGTCCATAGTAACAGTGAAAGAGGTTTTCCTGGCTGTAATCATTCCTCCTGTTCATACTGGCTGTTAAAAGATCCTTCAAATGTGCTTTCAGTGGAAGTGATGGAGGCCAAAATCCACAGTGTGTCCACAACAGTGTATTTAAAAGTCTCTGTGAAGCTTATATGAGGCTTCAGCAGTCTGAGTTAGTCATATCAAGTGGATATCTGACACATTTACAGTCTTTTTAGCATCAAATCCCCTCTTTGTGTTTCCCTGTTGAGCTGCAGGTGGAAGTATAGTAACAAAAAGAGGAACTTTGGTGCTAAAAAGACTGTAACGTTGAAAGATATCTACTTGATTTGACTCATTTGGACGCTGAAGCTTCATATTAGCTTCTGTGGATTTTGTCCTCCATCACTTCCACTGTAAGGTCATTATGAAGGGATCTTCTAATGGTCAGCATGAACAGCAGGAATGATTACAGCAAGAAACACATGTTTAAATGTTCGTTTGACTGTTGTTTTGTTGAGACAGACTTGTTTAAGCATGTTTAAAGTAGCAAGGAGTGTCCCAGGTTAATGTTAAATGTGTCTATAACTTCCATTTATCTGTATCACTCTCTGAACGACATGTCCAGCCTGCAACAGTTGAGTTTCTATGACTCAGATTAAACCCTGCAGTGGCTTGATTACCTGTATTATCAATTAATCTGCTGATTATTTTCACCAACATCAGAAAATGGTGAAAAACACAAGTATTTTCTGTGTTGTTTAAGACTTCTAACATGCTGAAATATCAACATATACATGGAAAACAGTACGCGGTGAGACTAGTTCGCTGATGTGAGTTTTCCGGTCCGCAGGTTGTATCTTCATGAAGACGGCTCAGTCCAACCGTCGCGCGGAGACGCTGATCTTCAGCCGTCACGCCGTGATCGCCGTCAGAAACAACCGTCTGTGTTTCATGATCCGTATCGGGGATCTCAGGAAGAGCATGATCATAGGAGCGACCGTCAGGTTACAGGTGTGTTTCTGCTTTATTCTCACCGACTGAACTCTGATCTTTACTGAGCAGCTTGTTGTATGTTTGTTGCTGCATTTCTTGTTGATAAAAATAAAATAAAATTTTGCAGAATAGTTTTTATTTGTTTTTCTCTTTGTATGCAGCAGAGCAGCAAAGATGAGTCGAATGACAGAAAATGAATTGGCAAATATTTTGATAAGCGATTTATTGTTTAACTCATTTTTTAAAGGAAAAATGCCAAAAAATGTGAGATTTGAAGTTTTTTTGTGTCGAACATGATAGTAAACAAATATCTTTGGTTTTTGGACTGTTGATCGGACAAAACAAGACATTTGAAGACGTCAGCTTGGCCTCTAGGAAATTATAACATTTTTCATGCAAGAATGAACTGATTAGATTTTGTTGGTCAAAGGTCAAAGGTCAAGGTCACTGTAACCTCACATCCATCCCAATCTCATGAACATGATTTGGCACAAATATCCACTCGGACTCAAGGATGAACTGATTAGATTTTGGAGGTCAAAGGTCAAGGTCACTGTGACCTCACAAAACACGCTTTCGGCCATAACTCAAGAATTAATACGCTAATTATGACAAAGTTTCACATAAATGTCTAACAGGATAAAATTATGACATTTTATATCCAAAAAGGTCAAAGGTCAACTTCACCGTGACATCATAATGTTCTGCAAAAACACTTTTCTGGCCGTTATTCAACACCATAACTCAGGAACAGAAGAGGAGATTGTGACCATGTCTCACATTTAGTCAGATACTGAATCAGTGACACTAATCTTGGTTTCCAGCTTGAAACTGTGATTTATTGTTTAGATCTTCTGTGTTTCCACGTTTTAGAATTTGTAGCTTCTTTGCAGCAGCATCATATCTGAAGCATCATCTGCTGTCATGGTTACAACTTTGTGTTCAATCAGAATCAGTTTTACTGGCCAAACATGTGAACACATACAAGGAAAATACACTTGACTTGACTGGTTGGTGGAGGCAGACGACCATGAGGCTGTATTTCTAGTTTAATATGTTCTGACATTTTATAGATAAAACGATTCATCGAGAAAATAATCATCAGATTAATCAATAATGAAAATAATCGTTAGTTGCAGCCCTGATATGCAGACTCCATGTGTCTTGTAGATTAGTAGCTACTTTATAGTACTTTATAAGAGAGGAGAAAACTTTTTAAGTGCAAAGTTTGCATGATTTGCAAACGTTATTGTTATTAATGTTTATTATTTTCTCGATTCATCCATTAATCACTTGGATAAAAATGCTCATCACAACTTCCTGAGGTCCAAACTGATCATTTCAAACTACCTGCTTTATCTGAAACCCCCAAAAATATTCAATTTATTATCATATAAGACAAATAAAAGTAGCAAATCCTCACAGCTGAGCTGGAACAAGGTCATGTTCTGCTTTTTTGCTTGAAAAATGACTAATAGGATAATCAACTAATTGTTTCAGGTTTATTTTTATCACCTCTTGTTTCATTTATAAACTCAAAAAAAGAGAAAATTCAGCTCTTGAACAAGGAAAACTAAAGGACATACATGTGATAATAATAATTAATGAAAGGATTATTTGTTATTTCATGATTCATTATGACTTGCAGGTGGTGAGAAAGACAACGACACCAGAGGGGGAGGTGATCCCCATCCATCAGATCGACGTCCAGACTGAGAGCGCCGTGGCCAGCAACAGCCTGTTCCTCCTCGCCCCGCTCATCATCTGCCACGTTATTGACAAAAACAGGTACGAACACACAGGACGACAAAAAGGAACAAGAAAGAAACAAATATATTTCTACTTTACAGAAATATATTTACTCTCTTTGATTTTTCTCTAATCTTTGGTTGTTTTTTATTCTTGTGAAATACTGAATGTTTTACCTCTTCAGGCAACAAAAAGTATTCAAATGAAACAATATATGAAAGGAAAACAAATCTTTACTGAAGAGCTCACAACTTAGAGATATTTGAGATGATGGGGAGCACGTAGATACAGCTTTTAAAGGGGACATTTCATGCTTTTTGTGATTTTCTGTTATTTTTATACTGTTATAATGTCGGATATCTATGTTAAACAGGGTCAAAGGTATGTAACGTATGTAAAAATGCTCCCTTAAAGTCAAAAGCCAGGACTTCCTGCTCTGAACACTCTACTTCCTCCTCGTGATGATGTCAGATTGTTCGCACATGCCCAGAAATGGCTGTCTGTTCCATAGCCGTTGTTGCTAAACTTGCTCCGTGGGTCGTTCACATCCACTCATGTATTTATAACCTGATTTGGGCTCAAACATGTACTGATGAATTTGAGAAGTTTCCATTATGAGTAAAGAACAAGAAAAAGTAGTGAAATTCCTCTACTATAGTTTGTCTGCGTAACCTCCAGAGCCGCCAGAAATTAACCAATCAGAACAGAGTGGGTGTAAATCATGCAAAGATATTCCAGTTGAGCCCCAGAATATAAATATAGAGGTGTAAATGTGCACAATATGTCCCCTTTAATGTGGTCACAAGCCAAAAAAGGTTGAGATAATGTTTTTTGTGTGTGACTGGATTGGTTGGATGTTAGCAGCATGTAGCACGTCATATCTTGCAACTGAAAATGACTGAAAAAGTGTTGATTAGATTATGAGCAGCTGCCTTGACACCGTGTGTAACTCAATACCTCCATCTGGTGGACGAACACAAACTTACAGTACTAAAGAGGACATTGTACCATATACCTACTACAGAATACAGTCAATCTAAACAGGTTTTGAGTCTGTTGTGTTCACTCTAGGAAATAAAGTATACTCAAAAAATGTCTTGAAGGCTCCAGGAACACGTCAGAAAACAACAAATAAGAAGTTTGGTCCACTTATTAGCTTTTACAGCATGATATGTTTGTTGTATCATCAGCAGGTGGAGCCAAAATTTGCTCTGAAAAAAGCTGAAAATAGAAGTTTTACATTTTTGAACAATATCATTTCAGCCAGTAGGAGACTCCTGTTGGTACAAATCAGTAAAGTGCATTAATATCTAATATAATTTACCATCTATATACTATGAAAATCTGTATATGTTACATACTGTATAAAACTAGTGTGTAGTATGGAATTGGGACACAAATCATCAAAAGCAAAAATCAGGAAGATTTAGTAAACATACTTCTTTAGTAAAGGATAAGGTTTACTATGTTATACTATATTTTTCAATCTGTACCCTGTTTTCTCATCATTTTGGGTCTGTGCTGCTACAGGTTGCTGGTTCTTGTGTTTACTTTCATTTTCAGACACTTATAATAACAATCGGAGCGTATCAGTGAGCAAAAACAAGCAGTTTTAGGTTTAGACGTACTGTGATGGGTGCAGTTGGAGGATCAGGATTACATTACAGCCTGTTTTTATCCCCATTAGACACAAAATGATGGGAAAATAGGGTCCAGGTTGAAAAATACTGGAATTTAAGGACAACAAATTTAATTTAAAAGCTCACAAATATGTAGTTTCAGTTTTCTTAATGAGATAATAATAATGATAATAATAACAGAAACAGGAGTAAATAGTGTTATTTTCATTGGTGGATGACGTGTGTTTTGGTGCTCTAGTGAGTATTTCTGGCAGCAGGACGGTGTGTGTGTGTGTGTGTGTGTGTGAGGTTGATTTAAAATAAACAGTGTGTTAATGATGGTAATGAAAGAACATGTCACCCAGTGCAGCGGAGCGACTCACTGACATGGTTTTTGGACAACGACAGAGCTCTACGGCACAGATTAATGAGATATATCAGACACAATAATAATAATAGATCAGTTCATTGTTGGATTTGGGTATTTTTCATGAGATTTCTTGAAAATAAGAAGACATACACACACCTGACTTTTCCTTTTCTCCAGTTTAAACACATTACTAGAGCTGCAACGTTTAGTTGATCGACAAAAAATTGACAAAAAACAACTATTTTGATAATCAAATAATAATAATTAAGCAAAAACACCAAAGATTTGGCTCATATGTGCTGATTTTATGCTTATATTTGTCATACATGACAGTTAAACTAAATATCTTTGGGTTTTAGACCATTGATTAGACAAAATTTGACTCTAGGAAATTGAAACAGTCATTTTTCAGTATTTTCTGACATTTTACAGACCAAATAAGTCATTGATTAATCGAGAAACTAATCAGCAGATGAATTGATAATGAAAACAATTGTTACACAGTCAAAACCAGTTTAGAATAAGTGAGCTGTGTCGGATTTTAGCTTCACACCAGCCGAACTCGCTGAAGGTTCCCTGACAGGAAACATAAAACGTGCGTCCGCTCTGCTCTCTCTGATCTCAGTCCGCTGTACGACCTGTCCGCCATGGAGCTGCAGTGCAGCGACCTGGAGGTGATCGTCATCCTGGAGGGCGTGGTGGAGACGACGGGGATCACCACACAGGCCAGGACCTCCTACGTCTCCGAGGAGATCCAGTGGGGTCACCGTTTCGTTCCCATAGTAACGGAGGAGGAGGGCGTGTACTCTGTGGACTACTCCAAGTTTGGAAACACAGTCAAGGTAACCAGAGTTTCATATCAATAATTACTAAAGAGTGATGATTTATTGTCTTTAAAATACTTTATCACATTAAACATCTAAGTTTTAACAATCATGTGACCATCAATTCATGCACTAAAGGCTTCAAACACATTTTCTTTGACTCTCAGAAAGTTTTGAAAGTTAGTTTTTATCTCTCCGGACGTCAGTCAGCCCATCAGTTTGGTCCCAACTGAAATATCTCAACAACTATTGGATGGATTGTAATTAAATTTGGTTCAGGCATCAGAATCCTTCCACCAAATATCAACACCAGCAGCTGATCCTGCTCGGCCTCAAACCTCCTCGACACTTTCTGTTTAAACTGAGAGACAGAAGGATCCTCTGAAATCACACATCTCCTCTTTTCTTTTCAGGGGTTTTGACACATTTCCTCTGAAAGCAACATTATTATCGGAGGATGTGTGATCCCCTGACTCTTCATTTAGCGCCACCAGCGGCTCAAAGTTGTCACTTAACCTTTGAAATGTACCAGATACTGTAAACTGGCTGGATTGTCATGACAAGTGGTACAGATGTCCTGTCCTCACTTTTGATGACCCTCTGACTTTTCATCCGTTGGCATCGGGTCTAAATTTCAATATAGCAAAACTAATAACATTCCCATCAGCCTTATTTGTACTTTATGTTTAGATCTAATTAGCAAATGTTACCATGCCAACACGCTAAACTAGGATAGTGAATGTAAAATATACCTGATAAACAGCAGCACGCATCAGCATCTACTGTAAACTCACCTTTTTAGAGCTGCTTTCAATGTCCACTGCTACTTAATGTACTTTTAGTTCTCTTGCTTTTAGTGTGTCACAGGGCTGCAACTAACAATTATTTTCATTATTGATTAATCTGACGACTATTTTCTTGATTAACTGATTAGTTTTTTGGTCTATGAAATGTCAGAAAATGGTGAAAAATGTAAATCACTGTTTCCCAAAACCCAAGATGACGTCCTGAAATGTCTTTTTTTGTCTACAACCCAAAGATATTCAGTTTACTGTCATAGAAACCAGAAAATATTCATGTTTGAGAAGCTGGAACCAGAGAATTTGGACATTTTTTAAAAAAAATGATCAGAATAGTTGGCGATTAATTTAATAGTTGTCAACTAATTGATTAATTGACTAATTGTTACAGCTCTACATGCAAATTAAACATATAGAAGGGCTTGAAGGGGTGTTTAAAATATCCCTTTATGATAAATAATAAGAATCATAAACTCCTGCTAACATGTTTTCATCATTTGCTAAGAGACAGAAAAAAACACATTCATTGCATGTTTTAAAAATGTTGTTGCTCTTCCAGGTAGCCACGCCGCGCTGCAGCGCCAGAGAACTGGACGAGAAGCCGTCGATCTTAATCCAGACGCTCCAGAAAAGCGAGCTGTCGCACCAGAACTCGCTGCGCAAGCGTAACTCCATGCGGCGCAACAACTCCATTCGTAAAGGCGGAGGAAGCAGCGGGAGCCTGCGCAGGAACAACTCGGGGCTCGTCTCACCCAAAGTCCAGTTCTTCACCCCCGGCGACGGAGGCCAAACCCTGAACGCCGTCACCTGACATGAGGCCTGCCTCCTACTGGCTGCCCTGGTCCTCCTGGTGGGAAGGAGGATCGTGGGTGTTGGTGTGTCTCCTGCTCTGATGGGACTCGTTGTTTTTCTGTTCCCTGCATTCTCTCAACTTATCTCTCAACACTTTTACGGCTGATGTTACTTCATGTTTACATACGTGGAGTAAAAAGTATTTCTTATTCAGACTGAACTGCTCAAATCACTGACATGCTGCAGTCTAGCACTGATACAACCACCGAGACTATAAATATACAACCAGTTTGGCCTCTTGTGTCTCCACAGACACATTATCGGGCCCCGATGCACAGACACGAAACGTCATCCACTCCTACTTCCTTCAACACCACATGCAGGTGATATTTTCTCAAAGCCAATAAGTGACAAGTTAAATTCATTTACATTGTACAAAATCACCAACATGCCTCAGACGGCTTTATGATTTATACAATAAACAAGAACCTCGAGAAGATAAAACTCTGCTGCAGGTAAACAAGCAAACTTTAATGTAGGTTAGTGTTCAAACAGTCGATTATTATCATTTATTCCCATTTATTACCAGAAAATTAAGTTAGATAATTAGTTTGGGTCGTCATCACGTGCTGGAACATTTTTGGTTTCAGCAGCTTCTCAGATATGACGATCCTTGTAAACTGAAAATATTTGTTTGTTTGTTTTTTTACTGTTGATTGGAAAAAAACAAGAAATTTGAAGACTTCACACTGGGTTCTGGGAACCTGTGATTGACAATTTTAGATAATTTTCTGATATTTTGTAGAGTAAACAATTAATCATTGACTGAAATACAGGATTAGTCGATTAATCGATCAGTGGATCGACAGAAAAATAATCACTTTGAGTCATTTTTATAAGAAAAAATGTCCAAATTCTCTGATTCCAGCTTCAGAAAGTGTGAATATTTTCTGATTATTTAGTCCTTTATGACAGTAAACTTGGGTTTTGGGAAACAATGATCAATATTTTTCACCATTTTCGGACATGTTATGGACCAAAGACTAATCAGTTTAGAAAGATTAATCGATAATGAAATAATCGTTAGTTGCAGCCCTAATTAAATCAAAGGATTCAATGATAATGAAGCTTTAATGTATTGTAGGTTTACTGTAGTCATGCCTTGTTTAATCAACTAAAATATCATCAATAAATATTGATTCTAACACATCCTGTGTCTGGTAGGAACCTTCATTAATCCTCCATCAGCAATCAATCCCTGTTTTATTTGCTTTAATTTAAATAACAGCAAAATAACAAGAACATTTTCACTGAGCGACAGGTTATCTGGGTGTAGAAGTTAATTAATTAATTCCTCCAGCTTGTAAATGAAGCCAGTGTTTTGTTTCACATCTGTCTGTTCTGGTGATTATAGAAAAGTGTATTTGATTCAGTCAGTCCCAGTTTTTCATTACGTTTCCATAACTGTTGCAACTTTTGTGTCTCATCATCATAAAATCAATAATTACAATACTGTTCAATACAGCTCAAGTATGATTTAAATAAAGTCACTGTTGAACTTGTAGTGGTGGTAATTTCCTCTGGTAGCAATCAATCACTGTACTGTACATGTGTATTTTTCACTTGTGTGTCAGTTTTGTTGAATGAAAATAAATGCACTTCCTTCATCTGAATTTCCTTTAATTACCTGAATACCTACAATAATAATAATATCCATACACACATACAGAGAGACAGACAGAGAGAGATATCACCATCAGATTGAAAATAATGACTAACTAGATAGTGATAGTGATAGTGCCAGTAGATAGAGGGTATATATATATAATTATATAGTATTATATATATATATTATTAATTATTATACTATTATTATTATACTATTATTGAGATACCTTCTCAATACATGTACATAATATATGTATATGTATACATAATATGTATATAATAGACATTTAAATAAATTTAAAAGACAGAATATATTTTATATGATATATATTTTATCTTTAAATTAGTAATTAATGTAACAATTAGTTGATCAACAGAAAATTAATCACCTTCTCAAATTGGACAGTTGATCAGACAAAACAAGATTCACTATTTTCTGACATTTTCTAACAAAATAACTAATTGATTAATGGAGAAAATAATCATCAGATTAATCGATAATGAAAGTAATTGTTAGTTGCAGCCCTGGTAAATAGTAAATATTATTTTTGCTCTAACTCAGGTAAAGATACTTCTTACACTTCTTGTATTAACAAACACCTTCCAATCTTGTAATCCATGTAAATCCATGTAAATATGCATATATTATTGATACTAATGTTGTATATTGTTTGTTTAATGTTTAAAAATGTGTTTAATGTTTAATTCTTGACAATGCAAAAATTACCTTTTCTTTCTTTCTTTTTTTAAATTTTATTCTCTCAACTTTATTGACAACAGTCAAACTCAGAAAAACAGTAACATATAAACAAATACAAAGAATAAAGGTGAAAACAAAGTGGCAGGGAATTCAATTATGGCATAAACAAACAAACAAACAAAAAACATGCTGTAAAGCAATTGTGCAAGAATAAAAACGAAATAATGCATGGGAGGAGAAAAAAAATTAATAAATGAAGGGCTACAGATTAATGACCAAATAACATCAGTCAATAATTTTGTGTTATGTTATGTTTCAAATATTGTTTGGATCTTTGTTGCTTTTTTATTTTGTAATAGAATTGTAATAAAGCTCAATATCAATTAGAAATAAGGTAAAGTTTGGTTTTCTATTGGTTCATTTAATTTTATGCATTTATATATAATATATTATAAATAGTTGGATTAAATTACATAAAAACATTGTCCTAATTAACATGAACGCTTTCCTCAAGCAAACGTAGTGCGTCACACACTACGTGATGACGTATGAAACTCGTAAGTGAGCGTCGGCGCTGCGTGGCTCTGACAGGTGAATGAACCGGGAGGTGAACAGAAAGAAAACATGGCTCGTAGTTTTCTGTGCAGAGCTGCTGGAGTCCTGCAGCTCAGCAGGACGACACCGAGGACTGACTGGAGACGATTTTACTGTCAGACAGAGAAGGAGCCGCTGACAGTCCGCCAACAAAACAACGGAATAAGGTTACGAAGCTGTTATTTAGCTCTCAGATAGCGAACTAGCTTCAACATTTACAGAGAATTGCTCAACTTCGGCAGCAGCAGTGTGTCTCTTACTTTATTACATATGTTACATGAGGTTTAGGTCTTCTTATAAGTTCAGCACAAATATTACTTTATGATGATTAAAGTAAAAAATAGCAACAACACAATAAAAATCCAGTAAAAGTCCTAGATGATTTTATTACAGATAATTAAAATGCATCCACATACAAATAGTCTAAAATTTTATCAGCGATTTGCTAATAACTTTGTACTTTTTGAATGCAGGATTTTTTTTTACTGGTATTAAATAGTTTTGGTACTTTTATTTAGTAGTAGTAGTAGAGGAGCTGAGTACCTTAAAGGAGCGGTTCTCAAAGTGGGGTCTGTGGACCCCCAGGGGTCCTTGAGGAGGTTCCAGGGGGTCTCCAGCAATTCCATCCATAAGTAAAACAATGACAGAATGTGTGACTATATTGGTCATGGGTTTCATACACTTTCTGTAATAAAACATCTAAAATAGAGCCCGACCGATATATCGGCTGGCCGATATTATCAGCCAGTATTTGCCTATCTCAGATATATTGGTATGGATCGGTATCGGTGTATATGTTGTCCAATATGAGCCAATATTTGTCTTTTTTTAAAGTTATAAAGGCAGCATTTTGTGTATATTTGCTCCTTTTTCCTATATAAATACTGCATCTTCATATAAAGTTCTGCATTGATTTAGAGGAAAAGACGAAGGTCTGGTTGTGGTGCATGGAGTTTGTTATCTATAGCTGTACATCACAATTTATTTCTGAATTCTGTTAAATGTAAAATATTTTTCTGCAAAGTTTGTTAATGAGTGACAATACAGGCTAGTTTTTATTTTTTTTTGTAGAAAGTATAATATTTGTCTCTGTGGTGGTGAGTCGAAGCATAAAGTTTCCCATAATGGGAAAACTTTGAGTACTTGATGTACTAAATACATCAAAATTGTACGTAAATGCAGTATTTAATAAATGTATCTTCATCTCTGTGTGCCAAGTTGAAGAATGTTTTCTGTTCATTCATAAAGATTGTGCAAGATGGATGCATTTTATAAGTGACTAACTTTATACAGTTTAAATATGCAGTTCACACGAGGAAGTGGAACATAATGTTTGGTAAAACAAGTTAGATTGTAAAGTTGTGTTAAATCTTTTGACTATAACTGGAGTGAATAGTGAGTTTAAAATGACTATTCTGCAGTTTATTCTCATTTTTCCATCTTCTGTGGATGTTGTTTGATTGTTGTTTTCTTTTTTTGGTGCTTTTTTGGCTGCATGAAATATGATAAAGTACTAATGTATCTGCTTATTCTTGATTTTTACAAAGACTTTCTATGAGACTATTAAACTACTAAAACTGTTGCTCAAAAACACTAAAAGCCTTAAAGTGAACCCACTGCAGGAATAAAAAACTGCATAATTAAGCATGGCAACCAAGACAATGCTGAGTGTAATATGTTAATGTATGTATGTCTTTTTAGGAGAATAATACTGAACAATCCCAGAAAGAGGAATGCTCTGTCGTTGTCCATGCTGGAGTCCCTCAGAGAAAACATCCTGACTGATGTCGACAGCGATGATCTCAGAGTTATTATTATATCAGGTATGTTAGTGGTGTGGGTGGAGGGATGATGTCAGTCAGTTGGTTGGTCCACCACTTTGATCCAGTCTGAAATTTCTGAACTACTATTTAATGACATTCATGGTGCACAGAGGATGAATCCTACTGACTTAAGGGATCCCCGACCTTTTCCTCTAGTGCCACCATGTGGTTCACATTTGTTGCTTTGAGTGAAATATCTTAACAACTATCAGATGGATTTCCATGAACTTTTGTACAGACATTTATGTGCTTGTGTGTGTGTGTGTGTCAGCCAAAGGTCCGGTGTTTTCCTCTGGACATGACTTGAAGGAGCTGACGTCAACTCAGGGCCGAGAATATCACACACAGGTCTTCCACACTTGTGCAGAGGTTAGTCTGTCCTTTTCTGTCTTTCTTTCTTCACCTCTATCTCTCTTTTTCCCTTCCAATCTCCCTCTGTCTTTCTGCAGGACTCTTCATTTCTCCATATCTCTTTCCCTCATTTCTACACTGTCTCTTTTCTCATTTCTTTTTCTGGCTGGGTCTCCCTCTCTTTCTATTTCTTTGCCCCCTTCTTTTCTCTCACTTTACCTCTGCTCTCTCTCATTTTCTCATTTCTCCTCACAAACTCACATTACTTGTGAACTAAATCAGCAGATCAAGGGATATCTTCAGTTTATTCAGTCTAAACCCACTTAATAATACAACAGATAAAAGCAAATAAAACCTCTCATTGGAGAAGCTGAAACCTGCAAATATTAAATATTTTCAGTTTTATTTAAAGCTAACAGTGCTTTGCCTTCAAAAACCTGCTGGTTCCCATTGGCTTGTGTGTTTCAGGTAATGACTCTGGTACAAGATATACCTGTTCCTGTAATAGCCATGGTGAATGGCGTTGCCACAGCAGCAGGTTGCCAGCTGGTTGCCAGCTGTGACATCGCCGTGGTGACGGAAAAGTCCACCTTCGCCACTCCAGGTGTCAACGTGGGTCTGTTTTGCTCGACGCCGGCGGTGGCCATTGGCAGAGCTGTGCCGAGGAAGGTTAAGAGCTGAAGCATTTTTGTTATTTGTCCCCTGAACCGCAGCAAATATGATGTAGTTGTTGATAATTATAATAGATCTTTAGACCTATATATGTGGAATTTAACATTAGAATCAGTGCATTTGGTCATTCTACAATGTAAAAGAAGAATAAATTACTTTGCATAATCATATTCATCATGTCAGAGTGATATCAGATTAATATTATAGGGAATAGGTGAAATAGTCTTACAACAACGAAGACAAAGATAGATAGATTTCCTTTTCTAAGGACTGTTCAAAATTTGCTGTTATTTTCAGCCTTGATAATGAAATTTGTTTTTCTGTTGTAAAATATCCTGCCAGATAATAACCAAATTTGAGAGTTCCCTACAGTACACATAAAAAAACTACTGCATGGATTGCCTTGAAAATTTCTTAAGATACTCATGTCCCCCTCTGGATGAATTGTCATAATTTTGGTGATTCCTTAAGTTTTCCTTTAGCACTATCATAAAGTCAAATTTTAAATTCGTCCAATACTAATATGTCAAACTAATGACCTTCCCATCAGCCTCAGCTGCACATTAGTGCTAATTAGCAAATGTTAACATGCTAACATGGTAAACATTAGTGTATCTGTAGACATAGTCTTGTTTCTCGAATATTGATATTGGGATCACCCATAAAAATCAATTTTCAGGCTCTACTTGCTCTCCTCTTTTCACCAGGTCGCCATGGAGATGCTGTTCACAGGAACTCCCATCTCAGCCCATGATGCTTTGCTGCACGGTCTAGTCAGTAAGGTGGTGCCAGAAGAGCGACTGGAGGAGGAGACGTTAGCCATCGCCCAGCGGGTGTGTCAGGCCAGCCGACCTGTCGTAGCCCTCGGCAAGGCCACTTTCCAAAGGTGGGATGCAAACAGATGCTTTTTCATGGTGGTTATCAATAGTTCTTATAGTTCATAAATCTTTGAGGTGGTTCAAGGGGGTCACCCTTACCAAACCTAATATTCAGTACATAGCATTTTAGCATCAGTAAGACATCATCCTCATCCTTTAGTGTCATTTTTACAAACAAATCTATCAGCTAAAGGTTTGGCAGCTTCTAGTAGCCACCAGGTGCTACAAGTAATTACAACTAAGATTAATTTACTATGAGTAGTCAATTAATTGATTAGTCTATCATCAGAAAATTAATCTGCTTTTTTGATAATTGAATAATCATTTTAGTTTTTTTTTTCAAAGCAAAAATGCCAAATATTTGCTGGTTCCAGCTTCTCAAATGTGAGAATGTAATGTTTTTTTCTGACATACGTAATAGCAAACTGAATATCTTGGGCTTTCGGACTGTTGGTTGCACAAAAAAAGACACTTAAAGAGGAAAATTATAAGAACCATTTTTAATATTTACTGACATTTTATAGACAAAATGATTTATTGAGAAAATGATCGTCAGAGTAATTGATAATAAAAGTAATCGTTAGTAGCAGTCCTAAAGCTTTCAGAGGTTTTGCTGACAGCAGATAGTGGAGAGAGTATAAAGCTGACACCACTGACATGATAAAATGATAAATTGATGATTAAAATGCTTGATGATAAGAATGAGTATGCTTCTTTACTATGTGTGACAGCAGATATTGTAGGTGTCATCGCAGTCACATTCAATACTTAACACCAGTCTTTTCTTTCAATAACAATAATGATGATAATCAGGGTTACTGATGTAAAATCATTTGAGAAACTGTAATTAATACACATACATTTCCCTTCACATATTGCTTTGTTGACATAATCTCGTCCTTTGTTTTTTTTTTTTCCAAAGACAAATGGCTCAAGGTCGAGATGCAGCGTATGCCACCGCCTCCAAGGTGATGGTTGACAACCTGGCTCTGAGAGACGGACAGGAGGGGATCCGAGCCTTCATAGAGAAACGCAAGCCAGTGTGGAGCAATAAAACAGAAAAAGCCCATGACTGATGGACTATTGGACAGGCCTTAAGTCCTAGGAGATCACTGCAATGATCTGGTGGATATCCTGATTGGTGCCGCTGATTTTCAATTATTGGTGTGGTATAATCAGTGCCAGCCCTGAGTCAGAGTTCAGGCTACAACTGTTAAAATGTACATGTGTAATTAGGAAGATCAGAAAAAATATAGCAGAACTGAAGTTTTAACTGTTGACTGTCTTCCTTGAGGATTTCCACCTTGTCACTCAAACTAAACACAAGTACCTGAACTAGTGTGTGCCTTATAGGCCACAGTGTAGAGATAAGAAATACACACCCAGAGGACTCAAGGCTCATAGCTGATGACATAATGAGCTCATAAAGCTAAAGAATGCTGCTTTCTTTATTTGTGTAATGGATGCATTAGTTAGAGCTATGCATTGGTAGGAGGTATTTCGAATGATCAGGGTTCTAGACGTTAAAGTCCAGGTCATTTTCTGCACAGTTGGAGCTTTTCCAAGGCTCAAGATGAAGCTCTCAAGGCACAAAATATGATCAATTGTGTTAGAAAATATCTCACTCTTAAATAAAAACACAAAGGTACAATCATGTGTGCATCAAAACATAACAAGAGAGGTCAACTATGACTCTTAGGGTGCATTTCAGCATGACAGCATCCAACCACTGAGCTTAAAACTGTTGTGTGCATCGCAAATGGTGAATAGAAGCTAAAGTTTTGTTTCATAGAAACCAGATAAAACATTCAGCAGTTTATATCAGTTTTCTTTTATTTTCTTGGTTAATTTTGAATGAATTTGGTATGTATGGTGGGGTGTTTTGTTCCCAATTGCCAAGTAGGCTTTTTGAATTCGCTACAGCTGTGATTTGCACCTATGACTGGCTTTCTTCTCCAAAGCAGCAGCTGCTAAGAATCATGGGTATTGTAGTATTTAGAGACAATTGAAAAAAACAATTTTTCAGAGACAATTAAAGTTAAAGTAATTGAAACTGAAATATAATGTAAAGCTAAGTATCATTAAATCATCTTTAGCCCTAATGTTTGTTGAAGATTCTACTAAAAGAAAACCTTTACCACAAGTTTTATAGATCAGTGGGGAAGAAAAAAAACTATTGACTTGTTGAGGACCAAAACAAAGTTGATAAAGTTACAATAAATGATCACCATTCATTCAGGATTTTTTTTTCCTTTTTTTCTCCACACATTTGAATGCAGAAATTTTACCTGTAATGGAGTATTTGTTCAATGTGGTATTGTTACTTGTACTGAAGTAAAAGTTCTCAATGCTTCTTCCACCACTGGAAAAGCATTAGATAGTTTTGACCACAGACTGTAAAAAAATACTCTCAAGGCCAGCAATATAATATAATTATGTCACATCCGGCCGCCATCTTTGTTTGGGTCAGGGAGCAGCTTGGTAACTTGTACAACGGATTAGAATAATTTTCATGGTTCAGTGGACGGAATAGCTGTTAATTCAGATGTACAGAAGAGTGTGAGGTAAGCGTTGTTTCACAAATATTTTGGTTTATAGAAATTTGACAATGAGTTATGATAAGGATGAGAGTTATAGTTCAGAAAATTTGACCAGTTCAAACTGCCACCGCGCGCAGAGGAAGCGAGCGCGTGGTCGACCGTTACCTGTCGGCCTCATGGATGGATGTTACTTTTGTAAGTTATGGTCCCATTTAATTTAAATTTGACGATAAAGCAGGGTATGCTAAGGGCATATACTCAGAATATAGCCGTAGCCGTCGCCATCTCAGTGTGTTTTCAGTTC
Organism: Thunnus maccoyii; assembly: GCF_910596095.1. Classification (NCBI taxonomy): domain Eukaryota; kingdom Metazoa; phylum Chordata; class Actinopteri; order Scombriformes; family Scombridae; genus Thunnus; species Thunnus maccoyii. The sequence continues at coordinate 21,328,048 of NC_056555.1, read as the reverse complement.
ATTAGAGATAATTGTAACATAATTGGTGCTCTAAAAAAGCCTTGTTCCGTTTTTCCGGTGAGTACATTTTGTTTTAATGGTTTTAAGCTAGCTTTTTGCTAACGAAAATTAGCACAAGCAATTATCAGTTAACCAAAGACTATATGCACCGTGCTAACCAGGCTAGCAGCTAACGTTAGGGTCAGCTGCACTTTCTCGTCCAAAAATGTTCACTTCTCATCACTTCTGTCCAAAAATCCAACATGGCGACAGTAAAAATGCAAACTCGAGGTTTCAAAAAGTCCACAAACCAATGGGTGACGTCACGGTGGCGGCGTCCATTATTTTTGATACAGTCTGTGGTTGGTTGCTAAGTTTCGGTCCCGGCTGCATCTGTGTGTTCTTGGTTTTTAATCATGTGCTTTGTTATAGATTGTAAAGTAATTTCGTGTAGCAAATGAGACAGTTTCCTTTGTTTCTGGTTGGTGTTCGGCTTACATGATAAATGTCCATATTATCATGGATAGGAATAATTTGAATGTTGATATTGTGGTATTTTTATTTGGTCCTTGGCAGTTCCTCTTTGAGTTGACGATGTTTGGGCAGTCTTATTAACTGCTAATGGTAACGGTCAGTTAATTGAATAACAGAAAATAAATTGGCAACTGTTTTGATAATTATTGGTTGCACTTTGTCTGTTTTTCATTGTCTTATGTGATTTATAAATTGAATATGGGTTTTGCAGTGTTGGTGTGACATTACAAGCAGTTTGAAGACTTCACCTTGAGCCCCAGGAAATTGTGATGCTATTTTCTGCCATTTTATAAACAAACCATAAATGAAGAACATTTGACAGATTAATTGCTAATGAAAAGAATTAGTGGTGATATTGTCTATGTACCTGTTTATGTTTTCTGTGCTACATCTTAGATGAGTAGAGCTCGTTGTTTTGGGGGTCTACTGTAGTCCCTGAAGGTTTTTTATTTCTGACAAATCTGTTCAACCATTTGCAATAAAAGGTCAATTCTAGTGCTGAAACATTTATTTGATTAGTTGATGGACAGAAAATGAAAGAGCAGCAATGTTAATAATCAGTAAATCATTCAAATTATTTATTAAGGAACAAATGGCAAACATTTGCTGGTTCCTGTGAAATCTTGTTAAATCTTTGGGTTTTGGGCTGTCAGTAGCACAAAACAACCAAATATAAGACCTCCTCTGGGGTTCTGGGAAATTGTGATGGATATTTTTCCACCATTTACTGACATTTTATAGATTAAATGATGAATGGATCTATTGTAGAAATAACTGACAGACAAATTGATGATAATAATACTCATCAGGAACAGCCAAGTCATTTCGTTGACATGAGAGTAAAACACCACAGAGAACAACATACAGTTGTACAAAGAAGCCTTTAAAATGACTACAGTAAATCACCATGAAACAGTATTTTTTATGTACTTGTTAGTAATGTTGTGTTGGTCATGCATAGCATGTTAATTTATATGCAATAAGAGATGTAAGTTTTGTTTCTTGTTGTTTTTGTTTTGCTGCTATAAAAATGAGGCTTTATACATTTGCAGAAATCTTACAAGTTTAAATCCAGAAGTTTGAGACTGATCTTAAATCTCTTGATGTAATGGGGATAAGAATCTGAAATTCTTGAGTGCATAATGTGACTTTGATGCTTCAGGTTGTAGTTTTACTGAACGGCCATATGATGGTGTAATTGTGTTAACCATAGCCAGCTGTAACTACGCAACACTACAGATTCTGTGTTTGTTATCTAACTAGAAGTGATGGAACTGTTTGTCAGTGTAAACATTTAGTATTGAAGGAGCAAACTGTCTGAAGATGATATGTCCGGCTTCACTCATGCACAGAAAACAAATACACCGGGTACAGATATGATCTTTGATTACTGTCCAAGCAGATTGGCTGAACACTGAACAGCTTATTTTTTTAAGCCTTGCTAAGAGAAGCAGAGTGAAGTTACTGCCAGTTCCTCACTGATGTATAGAGGTTGATGGGAAAACTGCTGTAGGTGTAATCTTTAAAGTATCTAGAGAATGAAACAGGAACAGGTTTTAATGATTATCAGCAATGTTATTGAGCCTATGGAGCCTTATTACTATAAACAATTATATAAAATGTATGAAAAGAAAAGCAGCACAGTTTTGTATTTGTGCTTCTTATTGTTCATAGTTGCATTTAGTACAAGATTAGAATTAGTACATCCAGAAAAACTTTTAGATTGTTCTATACTTAAGTACCAACAACAACTAAAATCACTTTAGAAAGTAATTTTCAACTATCTTCATTATTAATTAATCTATAGACTCATGAAAATACTCGTCGCACTTTCCTTGAGCTCAAGGCGTCATTTCAAATGACTTAATTACTTTAATTACAGATTAAATTACTGTTACGCTGATGATCACAACCGTCGCTAACTATTTTTCCTTTGAGTTATCGATTTAATCTTCACAGCTGTAATTTTCAGTGTCACTAAATGTAATCTGCAGGTCAACTAGAGCCAGCGTGTGTTTGGCAGCTGATAATATTTTGTATTATTTCAACAGAGATGCTCTTCACTAAATCCACTAAACCTTCCTCTCAGTCTCAGGTGTTCTTTGATCAATCAAGAATTTATTCTAGTGAGCTATTTTGAGCTTTTCTCTAACATTTATCCTCTCATTTATGCAAACTGTTCCCCACTGTGGACCAAAATAACACGACTGAGCTGAAGATTTGTGGCTTCAAAGCAACGTCCCGGTGCTTCACGAGCACCTCTTTGAGCTCCTCTTATGGTGGATTTGTCGTCCTATTTGCACAAGTCTTCACACCATAGACAACAAACATCTTTTCCGGGCATCAGAGGCAGGATTTTGTTGTTCCCTGGTGTTCGCTCATCCTGCAGAGCTCTTGACATGACGCGTCTGTGAAGCCATCGTCTGCTAATTTATCCAGAAAGATACACACGAACAGCATGGGAGCAGACAGCTGAATGATGCTATTAGGCTGCATATAAACTCTTGTTATAATGTCAGCTGCATGTTATTTTCTGTATAACTCACTTATTTACTAACTGTCAAGATACACAAGATGGATAAGTTGACTCATTTCTCCCTATTAGCTAAAATAAGTCTAATTGATAAGATATAAACTATTCAGTGTTTGTCAAGTCATTTAGGTGCACATAAACTTAGCCTTTCTTGTCCCAAAATTGTGAAAATTACAGCATTTTAACCATTAATCATTTAGTAACTGGAGAAAAATGCTCATCACTACTTCCCGGACCCCAGATAGCTCTGACCAGTCGTCCAAAACCCTAAGATGTTTAATTTACAGTGATATAAGAGAGCGGCAAATTGTCATATTAGAGAAGCTGGAATCAGTGATTTTTCTTTTATATTTTAGCTTTAATGATTAATATATGATCAACATTGAGGTTGATTATTTTATCTGTCAATTGACTCATTAAATCAGCACCATAGCGACCGTTTCCCTGTCTTACCTGGATGTGGAAGTTATCACAGAGTAGAAACTAATTGTCATTGATCAGAATCATAACAGTGTTTCTGCCTTTCTGTGTGCTTTGCAGAAACCTAATTTACAGGAATATCTAACACATTTAGATTTCAAAATAAGACAATAACCCAGTATTGTGCACGTACTGCAACTTACCTCCACACTTGATATTTCTCCTCATGAAAAATAAATTGGGCGCAGAGAACTCCTTATTAGTGGGAAAAAGGGGCTGGCAGCAGTGAAAAAAACGCTGCGGAAATAAATCTCAGAAGGATATGCACGCCTGACAATTTCCTACCGCAAGTTTATGATATGATTTCCAATTTACAGCTAGTCAAAGACAGATCCAGAGTTTCATTTTCACCCCCACCTCATTTTATTAAGCAAAGTATCAGAATGGTCTGCAATTAGTCGCTTAACAAAAAGAAAGATAACTGAGGGAATGTAATGCACAGTAAAACAATACAACATTAAACCAGAGTATGAGGAATGATGGGGAAGGTGACTGATTAAATGTTGAAATGTGTGACTCACACATTTGTGACTATGTAGTGTGTGTGTGTGTGTGTGTGTGTATGTGTATGTGTGTGCCAGATGACTGTGTGCCAGTGGAAGTGCCAGCAGCTGAACAGTAGTTGATATGACAGTGTTGAGAATAATAAGACATAATGAAGTAAAGCAAACTTGTACTGAAACTAGTTCACATCCGTCTCTGACTGCATGTGCTCAAGATGTGGTAACTACAGTACAGCAATTAAAAAAAAAACAAAAAAAAAAACACGTTACCTATGGTTACATAGCAAATCTGATGACTTTTAAGCCATCAAAAAAATATATCAGCCCTCACAAATTAGCTCTCTATTCCTTGAGTCTCTAATCAGGGTTGTAATTTCACAAAAAAAAAATCTACACTGGCCTCAAATATGTGTAAATACCCATTGTACTGTACTTCACATGTGGAAGAGAAATGCAGTGCACAACAGTTAATGAGGAATGAAAAAAAATATCACTGAAACTGAGCAAAAAACTAAATGAGATTTAAGAAAAAAACAAAAATAAACGACAAACCCTGCTGTGTCTACAGTGGAGGCGCTTCAAAATGGAAATCATAACTTACAGTGACCATTCATCACTGCTCTCTAAATTTCTATCAATGGACACGGTATTATTTCTCATCTTTGAAAAATAATGTTGACAAGCATATAGAGTAAAATTGATCTCTAATGTAAATATCTGGAAGTAACATATAAAAAAATAAAGATGGAAAATAAATCAAGAGTTTTGCTCTTTCAGGAGAACAATCTCCTGCTACTGATAAACTCATCAGCATATTAACAAAAAAAATCCACTGTACATATCAGACTCTAAAAGATATATATATATATATTTATATATATACTGTCACCTCTTGTTAATGATTTACATCCAAAAATAAAATTAAATCTTCAGTCAGTTTTTTTGTTTTTGTTTTTTTTTTCTCTTTTCAAAGTGATCAGTAAAAACGTCAGAGGCTGGTGTGTCCTGCAACGTTACGATGCAGTGTGACAGTCAGATGGTCAGTACTTCACACATAAACAACAGGAAACGGTAGAGCAGAAACAAAACCAGGTTCCTAACAACGCTAGGACTACTGCTCACCTTTACCACAGTGTCAGTGACTACACTTCAGTTAATTTTTAATTTTTTTTTTTTTTTTTTTACAGTGTTTCGCCGTTTTTTTATCTTCCAATCACAGCAACATGGACTCCTGCATGGCAAACGCCTCCTGTGCGTGCCTGTAGTGTGGTCCTCCAAACAGCTGGGGGTGCTGTTGCCTTATGACAGGCTGCTGCTCCGGGAACTGTGTCCTGTAGTGATGCAGGCTGTCGGGGTTAGGAGGGAAAGTGAACTGCACGGGGGACATTTGGGCTCGCTGGAAGCTGGGCGAGCGGGGCATCCCACCCGGGGACTGAGGGGGCAGCTCGTCTTCTGGCGCCAACGTGAGCCCCCCTTCTGGGAGGTACTGCAGGTTTGGCTCGCCTCTCTGATGCCCCTCGAACCTGTAGTCCACAGTATTGTAGACCTGTGCGGTGGAGGTGAGCTGTTGCAGGTAGATGGGGGTGGATCTCCCCTGTGTTTCCAGATGCAGAGAGTGCTCCGGGGGAGGCCTGGCGTTTCGGAGGTTGTGGGTGGAGCTGGGTGGCGGCTGCCTGCGGTACGTGGCGAAGGAGTTGTTCATGAGAGCCTTCTCAGGGGAGAGGCTGTTGGGCTGCCGCTGGGTGGTGGCGTACGCTCGTTCCCCGTACGCCATGCTGGAGGGTGAAGGAAATCGGGAGGGCGGAGCATAGTGTCTGTCCTCTCCTCTGTGGTCCAAGCTCACGCTATAGGCAGGATGGAAGATGGGGACCTCGGTAGTAGTTCTACCTGGGGAGTGCTGCTGTGGAGGGGTGTGGTACTGGCTCTGGCTGCCAGTGTAGCTGGCCTGGACCCCTGCTGGATTGTTGTGGGTAAATGGAGGAAGAGGGTGTTTGGCCACCCTGGGCCCTGATGCAATGGAGATGACGCTCCCGCCCAGGCTGGGTCCACGGCTGGGGCTGACCTGGTGGAGGGACGATACACTGAAGGGGGTCTCACTGCGAGGGGTCCTCATTCTGGACGGAGGTCTCTCAAGCTCCAGGATCTCGAAATCCTGCTCTGGCAGTCCTGGTACATTGTCATACTGGGAGGCATTGGAGCCACGGTCGGAGCCGGGGACGAAGCCCTTAGAGCGTGGCCGGTGGTGAGGCAGTGTGGTCTCGCCTGGGCTGGAGGGGACCGGCGACGCCCCTCGGCTCAGGTGGGTGTCCCGGGCTGCTGCAGCTTTGACAGCTTCCAGCTTGGTCTCGGAGGGTTTGAACCAGCGGGGAGTGATGTCTCTGTGTGAGCTGGAGGCTGCATTGGAATTGTGGTTGGCAGTGGCGTGGCTCTGAGACTTTCTATCCACTGTGGTGGGCTGTGGTACAGGGGTCGATGCTGAGGTCGGTGTCGCCCCCCTCTCAGGCGTGGTGGAGGTGGACTGCTTTCGGTGGTCATTGGGGATCTCCCCCGATCCCCTTGAGCGAACGTCCCTCTTGTAATCCTTGTGGTGGCGGAATGGTTTATCCAGTGAGTCCCTGCGTGACCGGCTGGGGGGACGACTGTCCCGGTGGCGATCTGGTACAGGACTGGGTTCCCTGGGAGGCTCGGCTGGCTCGGCGTGGCTCCGACCGTTGCCCACGACGTGGTTCACGACTGCTGCTGCCAGCTCAGGAGGAAGCTGCCCTAGAGGCTTCTTGGGAAACTCTTCCGCTTCACCTGCAAAGATCAAAACAACGGGAAACACATTAAAAAAAACGCCAGGAAACAAAAGTGAACGTTGATGGTTGAACACACTGTGTGGTGCTGATTCACATCGGATGAGGAGTCACAACGGGGGACATGGATTCATGCAATACCACTGCCATAGAGAGGTAAAACAAAGGAGAATTACATTCATGACAACACATAATCTCCACAGGCAAAGACCAAAGGACAGAAAGAAAACATCAGAGATACTGTTTGATATTAATTCCCAGCTTGGTGGAGGAGCTCAATTAGGTGACACTCAATCGAGTGGCCTCTGAAATTATGAGTTTTACTCCATTTCATTAAACTGTACTTAGCTGTTGCAGTAGCCCTGGACTTTAAAGGTCATACAGAAATAGTTCTTGATTGATGAACCTTGTTAAATGTGCTGAGACTTATAAGTAGAAGCATTAAAACCCACAGAAATATCCCTTCACTTAGACTATTCAACAACCAGTACACGTCAGAAGTTATGACATTAATACTTTTAACTTACTGCTTTACGTCAAAGCAGAAATAAAAAACGTACAGTTGACAGGAACATACTGTATACACAGTGTACACACACAGTGATGGTGACGCTGGATGTGTCGGGGACTGTAAGGGAAAGTGTGATCATCAGGGCCAGGAGGCAGCAGCTGGAAGAAGAGGAAGTGCTGTGGGAATGAGCCAGGAAGTGAACTTGTTGGCACTGAATCCACAAAACTAGAGTGTCTGTCCATGACCAGTTTATCCACTGACCTTGGCCTTTTTCTCCTGTTCAAATGGGCTAAAGCAACAGGGGAAACTAAACTAAGCTACCTCACCTTCCTCATCTAGTTTTTCCACATTAATGTTCATCTGAATTGAATCGTTTCATGTGGAAAAAAAAACAGCAAAACTTAGTTCTCTGACAATCCTAATCCTTTATTAGAAATCAGGGTTGTATTCAACATTGTTAAAACCTTGTAGAATTATTTTCTGAAGGTGCTCCACTGACCTGCAAATTAATATTTCTGCTTTCTCTCTTTCAGGAGTTTTCATTCACTGGAGATCGTCTTATCCACAATAAAGGTAAGTAAAGTCAACGGTTCTTGCATCTATTTTAGATCAAGTAAAGGCAGGATAATAGTTTATTCTAGGGCGGGGCAATTGATTGAAAAGCTATCAAAACCAATATTATGAATCTAACTAACATAATCCTCTGAAAGTACCACAACTAATCTAACCCTATAAGTCCTAAGTACACAACCATTAAGAGTTTAATGTTTGGGTTCATTGCCTAAGTCTAGTCAGCATTGTTCCACCTAGTTTTAAGTGTTTTTTTAAGCAATGTTTTCACTCATGTGTGTCCAGTCTAACCTGGATAGACACAGTGACTCAGCTGAGGGCGGGTAAAGACGAGAAAGAGCTGTTACAGAAAAAAGATGTCACATCGATACAGCACAAAACTAAGCTAAATGGAAATACTGTAAGAAAATAGTGGAGTGAAAGAGTCTCACGTTCGCAGTTGAACCTTGAAGTCAGCTAAAACTTCTCTGTGGGATGTTCAGACTTCATATCCTCTTTTTCAATTCAAAAATAGAAATACAAACTTTCCTATAGTGTAATAGGTTTCAGTTTTAATTTATAAAAATCTGAAACTTGTGTAGAAAGCAGTTTACCAAACCAGATTATCTTAATGTTTATCTGTATTTAATCTTTTATTGGCTAAAAAGGTTGAACTAAAATGTTTTTTTAATGGAAATAAATGTTCAAAACCTGCAGCTACAACCTGAATATAAGAGCTGCGCAGCATAACATAAAATATTTATCACTCATGCAAATATGCAGTGGGTTGTACATACCTGTAGTACAGTCTGTTTCCCACTTTAAATGTCATATTTAAAAAAAAAAGTAAATTATTACAGTGTTTTATAGATTAATGAACAAACATTCATTTAAACTGTCAGTCAGTGTTTGTGCAAATGATTTGTTAACACTAGATTAAGTTGCTATCTGTGATGACTTTTCTATTTTAATTGATCCTTCGCGACAGTGTGGCGTCACTACTACTGGTATGTAAGTATGTGCACTGACCGGTTTAGGTGAAGTTCCTCTAAAGTGTCATTTTATTTTGTCGTCCAGCTTCCCTGTTTCATGACTGAACTGTTCACGGCCGCTAACAGGAAATCAGTACTGTTGTTTTTATTTCACATGACTGGAAAGCAGAAATGATTACAGTGCGGTGAGGGAGTGTTTTACATAATCAGTCAGTAAAACCTGCAATGAAACCTGCTTCACCTTGCCTGAAGGAGCTGCACCACGGTAGCCTAACGCTGCTGCAGTCTTTTTTTTTTTCCTCCCTGACAAACAAAAGGTCCGAGGGAAACAGAAGTGTAGTGATGTTTTTAAGATTATAATGTAAAAAACACATGAAACAAACACAAGATGTTCTTGACTTGTATTAAAGTCTTCAGGGATAAATGTGTCTGTCAAACCAACGATGTTCATCCAAACATTGTCTGTTTGCTCATAAAATGTGGTAATAAGTGACTTTTTCTTATTTTATTGGGATAAATGATGAAATTTACTGCTGCTAAATATCAGCACAAATTATGAGCTATCCGCAGCCTTCAAAATCAAAACCACATATTGACTTAATCTGTTTTTTTGCTGGTGTTTGTGATGAGAGAGAGAGGAAAAAGACTTTAATCTAATGTACTTCTAACCGCTGAGGATTGTGGATTCATCCCGCTGGTGTTTGCACAAAGTAAATTATACTGCTGTGGTTAGGAAAGAAAGATCATCTTTAACTCAAATGAGGCCTAACAAAGTTTAAAACTACCAGAACCACAAAACTGCTGTCATTCATCACAGTGCAGCCAATTAATTTAAAAAAAAATAAATAAAAAAATCCCACCCCTGCAAAACCAGCAAATTTGTGGCAGCAGATGGTTGTTAAAACAAAAGTTAAACAAAAGCTTCCAGTGTTGGAAAAGCAGCTCATTATCTTGTCAGCAGGCTGGAAAATGAACAGACAGCTACAGTTTCTTCAATGCCTGCTGCCATGATAGAGGTCTAACTGACTAATGGCAAAATACAAGAGGACATCACATGTAAGCCTTAAAAAGACTGTGGAGACTCATTTGATAAATAAAAGGTGATAATTAACCGTCTTTACAGTTATAGTTTCTACCTTAAAGTCTACTAGGAGCTGCAAATTACATCCTGAGAAAAGTCAGATTAATTTAGGAGAGTAACTGTTTTTATTATTCATAACAGAAGGCTTTATTAATCCCCAGAGGGGGATTTCGCAATCTGCAAGTTTAAATAGCCACTGTGCAGATCAGCTGATTAAAAATGATGATGCAGCAGTTATCTTAACAATACTATGATTGCTTATCAAACTGACTAATGTAAACAAACATATCAGATCAGTGGTGAAATGACAGCATCATACTGTGGCTTTAGTTGACCACCAGAGGGCACATTATGTCACCTGAAACACCTTTTCTTTTCTTTTTTTTTGGACAGAGCTGTTAACTTCTGCACTGTTGTTTTATCACATTGGAATCAGAGCCAAAAGGAGAAAAAAAAAGAGATAAAAGATACAAAGACAAGAGGGGGAGTCGGCCATTACAGGACTCCAAAATAAATACTGAAGCAATGCGTCTGTGCTTTAGTTAAAAATATTATGTGTGTGTGGTGAGGAGGAGGAGGGGGGAATAGCTGGAAGACTTGTTTGTGAAGGAAAAAACCCGAGTGCTGTTGGACAGACAGGCGACAGACAGGACGGACTGACGAGCGGACGGACTGAGGGACAGATGGACAGAGAGACATGGAGAGGGGGGGGGAAGACCAGTCAGGATAGCCCACCGGTTACTGTCGTAGGAGGGGATGTGGCCCCCGCTCACGGCCACACTTTTGTTGTTGTTGGCTAACATCGTTTGAAAGAAGAGGGGAGAGAAAGCAAGATTAATGAGGAGACAGAGCAGCAAGATTAGAAACACACACACACTACTGCTACTGCTAACACAGCTAATGGCTAACGGACAGCAGGAAGCCAGGTCAGCTGACCTACAGTATGTCGTTATGCGTGTGTGTGTGTTGACACATGTACAGGTGTGTTCAGTGTACTAATACATGGAGCCAATCTGATCATTTACAGGCTACAAAAGGTGTCTCATTTAAGCATTTTGATTGGATACAGTTATTCCCATTAAGTGACCAGGAAACGTTTTCTCATGTGTTGAACAGTATTGAAGAAATCCTTTCAGACAGCCATAATACCTGAAGGAACATTTTCACTGTAACTCTGGGTTCTTCTTTGTGGGATTTGACTGTTTTCGGTACAGCTTGCTGATTGCTGCTATTCTACATCATATTTTAAACATGTTCACACACAAAAAAAACAGGATTTTAACATTGGCAGGGCAGAAAAGCCACTAAATCTGTTATGATTTGAGCATCATATTCAGTCTTAGCTGCGGGAACACATATCTGTGATAAAATAGTTTCTCCCTGGCTTTTTCTGGAGCTTTCGTCCATATCCTACAGCCCTCTTCAGCAAATGGAAGCTGCTCGGGTGTCAACGTGTGTCAAAAAAAACCATCCTCGAGCAGGATGGCTGTTGTCATGTGATCAAAGTTCCCTGTTTGGGTCACACATCGACACCTGAGCAGGTTCCATGTGCTGAAGAGGGCCATGGAATTTGGTCGATAGTTACGAAAAAAAAAAATTAGTAAGTGAACTTGAGTTGAGGATATTTGATCACAACCGGCACTAATGACTGCTACTTACAAAAACATACTTCAGCGTATGTTGTGTTACTGATTAGAGTTGCATCATTTTGAGTCATTTTTAAGAAAAAATGGTGAAATTCTCTGGTTTCAGCTTCTTAATTATGAATATTTTCTGGTTTCTTTAGTCGTCTATGACAGTAAACTGAATATCTTTGGGTTGTCAGCTGTTGATTGGGAGAAAACAAGACATTTTAGGTTGTATCTTTGGGAAAATATCAGACATTTTTCACCATTTTCTGACATTTTATAGACCCAACAAGTAATCGATTAATTAAAAAATAATCATCAGATTAGCTGATTGTTGCAGCCCTATAATTGATCAATTCTGAATGAAACATAACAAACATATTTTCTAGAATACTTGAGATTATATTTGTATGAATGCCATTTTGTGCCAATAGCAGACCAGTGTATATAAGTTTATACGGTAAATGTCACCTCTGCACTATAAGTCACAGTCGAGAACGCTCCTTGTGGTATTATAGCTGGTTAATTCTGTGTTTGTCGGTCTGTGTGCGTCATGCTGCAGCTGTACCTGGTGCCGGCAGATCCAGCTTCGCCCTCCTGAGCTCCGTCATGGACGCCTGTAACTGCTCCACCACGAAGTCGTCCTCGAAGAAGAAATCTTTGGACAAAGTCACCTGCAGAAACTCCACCAGCTCCTCCATGGACAACTTGAGCAGGTGCTCTGTAAATCACACACACACACACACACACACACACACTGACTAAGACTTTTTATGTCTTTGAGGGGAGAGTATTAACTCGCACCGCTGAGCAGAGCATGACATGCATTCTAACTCTGCCCTTGAAACGAAAAATAACACCAGACTTCATGGAAAAAGCCACATCTTTAGTTTTCTTTCTTTATTTCCAGACATTGTGCCTTATAGCTATTCTAGATAATCAAAGAGGTGGGGGTAGGAACGTCTTACTTTATTACTGTCACTAGTGGCACTGTTTTTTTTTTATTTTTATATACAGTATCTGCTTTAGAAAAGAAAGAAAACAGTCTTACTCTTGTGCAGTTTGAGGATAGTGTAGGACATGGCGGGCAGCAGTCTTTCACCCTCCAAGATGTAAATGTCCCAGATCCTGAGAGTGAGGGTGAAAGGAGTCTGGACACAAACACAACTACAGGTCAGAAGATAGTTTTTGTTTTTGTGTATTTCTCATCATATCAGTCACTGCTGATATGAAGAAGGTGTTGAATGGTTGCAGCCTCATACATGTACTCTTGGTCGGACTAAACAAGCAATTTTAAGTATGGGCTCTGGGATCTTGTGGGCATTTTTCACTATTTTCTGACATTTTATAGACTAAAACAATCATAAATTTGACAATTAATTGACAGTTAAAATCATTATTAGTTACAGCAAGTTCAGGTGTGAAAACGTCTAATGGTTTAGAATGAAAATAGTCAAATTTGGAGCTCTAGCGTTGGCTCATGGTTAAATATTTCTGGCAAAACACTTCAAACAATGTTGCTTTTGACTTTGAAAAGACCATATCAGTCAATTTCTTTCTAATTATTCATATTTCATACCCTCACATAATGCGAGTGTGTGTGTGTGTGTGTGGTAACATGACAGCCTGCAGTAGAGGCACTCACTCTGTCCAGGAAGCACTGGAAGAACCACTTCATGGTGTAGAGACTGGTGAACACCTCTTGGCTGTCCTGCAGCAGCAGAGAACAAACCCAACAGGAAACATGTTCAGTACACTGGGCGAGGAAGGTCACGTGACACCTTGACGCCACCGTCTCCACTAGTATACTGATAATTCACCGTTTATTTACCCAATATATGCTGTGTTTATATAGCTTCCTTTGCTGTCAGATAATGCAGTACCATTAATGTTTTCTTTTAAATTAGTCAAAAACATCTATTTGTATCCTACTTTTCCAGTAGTCCACTCTAAAGTGAAATTATTACCTAAATAGGGTGCAACAACTGATGCTTATATTACATGAAACGCTTTAATTCAATATCCAGTTGTATCTAATGTATTTGGATCGTTATAGATGTTTTAATTTCTGGCATTATGTGCAGTTAGTACATTATTAATTGCTGCACCAGTGTTGCGCGTCTCACCAGGTGTTGTTTCAGTTTAGGCATCATCTTCTTCAGGATGCGGTCGTGATGCTCCTGGAAACGCATCAGCTTCGGGAAACCAGGAACAAAAAACCCTAAAAGTGATGACAAGACGGTCAGACGCCTAAAAATCCATTTACAGACAAATACTAATGATATAGTAAACAAACAGTCATTTTAATAATGTTAATATTTCCCGGCCTGTCCTTAGTTGTATATATTTCTTTGTTTTAGCACCAAGCAGTGATAATCCCTTAAAACATGCATGTATATATGTATGTGTCTGTATGTTTATGCCTCACTGGTTGTCATCTATGGAGGTTTTAGTGTGAGCAGAGATTTATGAGCTCATTGCTGTAACATGCCCACATGCTAATTCCTCTTTACTGATGCTTCATCATTTTATCATGTGCTTGAGAAAACTGACATACTGTAGATCCCGAGGCTCTCAAGCTTGTTTCAATGCATGAAAATAACAGTTTAACACCTTTTTGATCTGGGATTTGTTTTGAGGAAATGTCAAATACCAAGAAGACTGTTAGCCGACCAGCAACTTCACTGTTTCTGATGCGTTAAAAGCTGCGTCCTAAACGCTCTCTAGACGCGGCCGTGTCGTGTTTTTTCATTTCAGAAGCTTCTTTTCTTCAGCAGCCACATTTCCAGTGTAGCTCGGAGTTGTTTTGCCAACATTTTGTGTGTTTAACAAGCATATTAAACTCAGCTTTTTAGCTCATTTTTAACGCAGTAACAGATGCTTTGTGGCTGTATTTTACTCAATTTAATTGCTACCCCACACTGTGTTTTATCTGTATTTCCTAAATATTGGATATTACCAGCTGGTTAACTGCCGCTACCTCCCTCTCCCTTCTTATTTACTTCCAAACAACAAAAACTAGTAGACAAAACAATCCCACATGGTTCATTAGTAGCTGAGCCGGAGCTCTTGATCAAATCATAATATTGTAGATGTGAGAATTGTTTTCTTTAAACATCTACTTTCCCATCTCAACCGGACAAACTCCATCTGCTGAGGAAGGAAGGAATCGTGCGAAGTGCTACTAATGGAGCTCACGGTTTTGTCAACTGCATAATTAATCTCAAGAAAAACTAATTTTGCGTCATTGAACATGACTTTTTAAGTCAATTGTCAGTACATATAGGAATTTATATACATTCACAAGTGATTTTCATGCTTCAGAGACATTGCTGCTGTGATGAAACGGTGCAACAAACTTTTACATTTTAGCCGTATTTGCCCCTTCAAGCGAGTGTTACCGTGCATGGCGTGCTTCTGCCCAGACAGTAGTTTGACCAGAGCCCAGAAGGCGTCTTCTTCGTTCATGTAGATCAGCAGCAGGGCAGTGATCTGACTCATACCCTGGCAGTATCCGACCTCCTGCAGACACACATCGATCAGTTAGCTAAACATTAAACGGAAATCATGGCTAAAGAAACATAGTCCCAATCAGAGTTATCAATAAACTTGGAGATCCAGTGCTCCGAAAACAAGGGAACAAACAAAACGTCCCACTTATTTTAGTCAAGACGAATGCTACCGCCCTGATAAGGTAGTAAAGTTAGCAGTTTCCTGCAGAATGACTCACAGTGTTGTACATGGAGTAGGCTGTGAGGACGTGGAAGAGCGCCTGCTGCCTGAAAACACAAACCACAGTCACCACAAAAGCCAGCAAACAATCCCCAGTTCAGTGCCAGTACAGTCATTCATAGTTTTGGTTCTGTGTTCTTAAAGCTCAGATATCTTTTAACTTCCTGTTTAAATACACGTGTGTGTGTGTGTGTGTGGCCGAGAAGTTTCACGTTCAGGTGTAAAACAAGTAAATGTAAGACGTGATTATCATCTTCACACATGAAAATGAAAGTGCAGCTAGCAGGGAAACATGTGTTTAGTTAGGTTAAAACCGCTGTGGTTCCTGTATAGAACATATAAGAGCTGAACGAAGCTAATTGTCTTTAGCTAAAACATTCATTCAAGCCGTTATCAAATCTCAGACCACACAAAAAGGGACCTGAGTTGTCTCACTTCCACGTCAGGAGAGTCGGTGGTAAACAGGTTTGGAGCTTCTTATTTTTTAAACTAGTCTGGTGTGAGTTCATTGATTGATTTAAACGGTTTAATTCTTGCTCTAATCAGATACTTTAAATAAATGTACAGTTTGTGACGTGTGAACATACATTTAAAGCTTCGTTATCTTTTATTCTACATGTGCTTTGCCTCTATTTCTGCTGCAAACCGCTGCAGTGTTTCTGCTCTCAACGTCTCCCTGAGATTACTCGTCATTCAAACATTTTGTGCGTGAAGTTTAGGTCTTTTTTTTTTCTGCCTCTTCAGCGACAGGGAAAATTACTGTATGAGATGCACAGGAAGTGATACGTACATTTTTCTAGAATAGATAATAGAAGAAGAAGTAAAAAGTCATGTGATTAATTCTGCACAGCAACACCAGCTCTGAGGTTTGTCACAAAATCTCAGCCAATTACATTTCTAAGCTAAAAGTGAAACTATAAGTCAATTTATCAACTAGCTTTATGAAGAATTAAGAACAACAGAAAGTTGATTGGCAACTATTTTGATAATTAATTAACAAATAATTTCAGTCTTTCTTTAAAGCAAAAATATCAAAGATTTTCTGGCTCCAACTTCTCAAGTGTGATATGATAACAGACTGAAAATCTTTTGGTTTTTGATTCTTGGTTGAATAAAACAAACAATTTGAATACTTCACAAAAGCTGTTTTTTTCTGACATTTTACAGACAAAAATGATTCATTTGGTGATTCCTGTCTTGATTAATCCATAATGAAAGGTCATTTTTAAAGCCAAAATGTCAAAAAATGTTCCGGTTTCTTTATGATAGTAAACTGAATATCGTTTGTTTTTTGATTCTTAGTTGGATAAAACAATTTGAATTTTTCACAGTGGGCTCTTTTCTGACATTTTATAGACAAAGATGATTGAGAATAATCATTGGCTGCAGCCTTATTTCAAACCCTCACTAGTTCAGATTTTTTTCTTCAAACCATTGTGAGCGAGCTAAAGTCTGGTTTTGTAAGATACACACAACTTGTTCTCCTGACTCCAGAAAGATCAACTGCATCAGTTTAACATTTAAAAACATCTGAATTTGAACTAAATTATGACACACAGTAGTAAGCAGTGGTTACAGTGGAGCCAGTGAGATATTTTACATTGTGCAACAGACTGTAGTTTTCTCTCAATAAACTAATTTATTGGTAAATTCTATATACCAACATTTCTATCATCAGCCTCTCTAAGTTAATGAACGAGTCTAAATCTGGTTGCTGCGTCTGTTTAACATGTGTGATCGGTGTCTCTAACAGTACGGTGTATTCTGGAGGTACCCACTTGACATCGTAGCGATGCATGAACATGATGTGGTCCCTGTAGGTGCGGTTCACATCCAAATCGATCTGACGGATGTCGGGGGAGACTCCTCGGGCTCTGGCCTTTAGCTTCTGAATGACGACACAGAGAGAGAGTAACAACAGTCAGAGAAACACTGATGCTGTTTTTAAACGCTCCTCTAAGGGTCAAACGATTCTTGTATAACTTTTACTCAAATTAAATTAAAATATGTGTCTGGGAGTCAGAGACAGAGTGGAAATATAACCCACCAGCACACACTCAACCTCACACAGCCGCTCACAAGCTCACAAGCTCAGTTTTTACTACAAAACATCCACTAAGAATTAATTGAGCCTGGAAGCTGGCAGCACTGACTCTCAAGTTTGACCCAAGTTCAGCCTAATTGCATCTCTACTGGAGCAAATTCTTTGACTAACCATTTAGAGCTAAAATTAAACATAATTCAGAAACTGTTTTTTTTTTGTCTTAAATGTCTTCAGACTAAAAATCCAGTGAATAGTTTCAGTATTTCATATTTAAAGTGTGAAAAGTTGGATCTGCCGACATTTTCATGAACTTTACATGTTCCTTTATGCTTGTATGATGTTATGTTGGAGTTAAATGTTTAATAAGTAAACTAAGAGCTTGGATGTCATATGTTTGATGTTCAGTCTTTTCAACATTATGCACCGCCCAGATTAAATCTTCAAAATTCCTCTCACCCGCTCACAAAAAGATAAAAAACGGATTATCAGTGACAAAGCCTCCGTGATGCTCGCCAGACAGATAATTTCTCTTTCACAGTTTGCCTTTTTCTTTTCACTTTGTTTGCTGTTTGGTTTTACAGCACGCTTTCAACTTATAATTACAAGACTCCTACTCTCCTCCTAAAAAGGGAGAGATATATTGATCCTGCCAGCCAAACTTTCTAATGAGATCCAAAGTTTGTCTCCTCAAAAAGAAAAAAAAAAAAACAGACAGAAAAGGATGTAACAATGTGCAGACACAAGCTGTGCAGATTCACACAATTAAAAAAACCTCCAAGCCCACATCTTGGCCACAATAACGCTGTAGCTCTGTAAAATCTAATAAAGATGAGGTGCACGCTGGCTCGCTGATGAATCTTTATGATGCTGCTGTGCTGCACAGGCTTTATATAAAGCGTTCTGGGAGAGAGCAGGACTGTGAATTGCTGGCAGGGTGTTAAAAAGTGTGTTCAGTGCTTTCATACCTCATAGAAGTCTTTCTTCTCCTCCTTCATTTTGGGAATATCAAGCAGCAGACACCACACCTCTCCTCTGAGCTGCAGGGGAATTCCCTTATAGACCCTCCTGACCAGCTGGAAGGAAACAAACAACAGGGGGGTCATTGTTAGAAAAGGCCTTCAAAGACCGACAACAGCTCAGTTCACCTCAGAAAGCCTCTGCACCTTTACACCACAACACAGCACTTCTCATACACAGTTTAATCTGCCAGAACATGTTGTGATGGTGGTTTGATTCTGACCGCAGCCTCGTTATATGTCCATGTTTGTTTCATTCTTCTATCTAAAAGCTTTAAACACATCCTGCTTTAACCACTAAAACAATTCCAGTAGTGAGAGTTTCAGTGTGTTTACTGATGACGCTGTTTAAATCAAACAATTATTCAATTAGGAGACCGAGAGAGAATTAATCAACAACAATTCAGATTATTAATTCATTGTTTAAGTCATTTATCAAATAAAATTGTCAGACCAGAAGACAGAGACCTGTGAGGATCTGCTGTTTTCTTTATCATTGCATATTAAATATCTTTTGATTTTGAACACAGCAAGCAATATGAAGACGTCACTTTGGGTTCTGGGGAATTTAGACATTTTATAGTTTAAGCCATTCATCTATAAAATTGTTGAAAATGTAAATAAACATCAGTTGGGATCTCTCAAGTCTCTGTAACAAATGAACCCTGCTGTGTAAAACCTCATGGACCACCATGAGTTTACTTTCTTACTAATTAAGAATATTGTTTTACATGATTCATATCCCATAATTCCTTTGTTTTTTGTATCTATATCCTTCATTTTGTTGTTTTTTGCAAACTGAAAAGTCACGTTCATAACTTAAAACATTAAAAGTACATGAAGTAGTTTAACAAACTTGATTTATTTATGTTTCTAAACAGTTTTTACTATCAGGATAACATTATTATTATTATTATTATTATTATTATTATTGCTACAGTTTATCTTGATTTAGCTACAGAAACAAGTGGATGAGATACTGAATGTTTCATCTTTTATCATTTTACTTGTAATATCATATCAGAGCATTTTATATCTTCTGTACGGCACCTGGAGATGTAAGACTTTTAAACCTTTATCCTGTCCAACATGATGCCACGTACAGACTTCTAAAAAGCTAAATTATAGTAAAACATTCTCCTCAAATCATTTAATCGATTGAATGTGAAGCCAGTTGTCTGTTAATGAATAACATTTAAAACTATTAATAGGGAACCTTTCAACAACAAGTTACAAAGTACAAAGACATAAAACCAACAAGATGCATAAACAATAACGTTGTGCTGCGGATGGTAACACCAGCGGAGCGAAAAATACACAATTTTATCTGTCGGAGAGACCACAGAGATGCAATCGGAGCCTCTGGCACGGCTGATTCAGAACAGAGAAAAACCATCAACCCAAACCGCTCGGAGTGTGTCAAAGATACAAACAGCGTATGCGTGAATGTACTCCGCACTCTCCCCGAGCACAAGCAAAGGGCTTTGGAAGGTGAGCTCGACCATCTGGCTGGACGAGCTCCAGGAGAGATTGTGGGCAGAGAGAGAGAGAGAGAGACTGTTATGCATGCAGAACAGTCCAAAGTAATTCAGTTTCTACAAAAAAAAAAAAGATGGAAAATCAGTTGGACTGCGGTTGAGGAAGATTAAGTCTTAAAACCCAAACTGCTGGAACAGCAAAGCTAATCGCAGTGAATTTTTCCTTCTACAACTATTAAAACCCAACCGACCAGAACGGTTTTACAGCAGTTACGGGAGGTGTTGGGACTGTAAATGTGTGTACAGGTGACTGACAGGGGACACGGACTGCTGTTACTGCTCTTTACAGCTAAGAGAAAAACTATTAAAAATGCTGTAACATTTATAGAACTCAACTAAATTTGACCATATTCTGGCAATGACCACAGCTTGAAGCCAATGTGGAACTAAGTTAAAGACGCTGAATCCAACTGACTCCCGTTCAAACAGCATCAACTTCCAACTGATTGAGACCAGTCATTCTGCTCTCAATCTGTAAATTCGGGCCCCCTAATAAGTGTTCTGGTTGTTATTTTGGAGATTATTGCTCCGTTAATAAGATTTGAAGACTTATAGCAGCTTTGATGTCCGCCGTGTGGTCATTGATTGACAGCTGTGATTGACAGTTGGCTCACCTGCTGCTCTCCTCGGCTCAAGACTCCCACTGAGTCGGACTATTAGATTTTTTTTTTTGTCTCCAGACAAGCAGTTCTACTGTGTTCAACCCTCGCTAAGCCAACTCCGTCATCATACGACTGTCTTTGAGTTGACACGTTAAAATGTCGACCTGGTGATGCTGTTAGATGAGAGGTTAAAGGGGTTTCAGCAAAGTTAATACAATTCGAGGACATTTCTACTGGATTTCACACCAAACTATATGTCAGTCTGTTGGGCTGTTCAACCTAAAATTGATGCTCATCCTTCTGTTGGCGCCTTGTGAGGACTTCATGGAAAATTCAATCATTTGACAAAGCTTCTTGACTGTTTTCATGAGCTGAGAAGCTGCTCCTCATTCACGACCAGTAAACTGATGGTCATGTGTAAAAAAAAAAAAAAAAAGCTGGAGTGGCCCTTTAATTTAGTGTCTGGTTTGCAGAGACGTGTGTGAGGAGGAGCGAGAGCGTCGATGATGAAGAGTCATAAATCAGCTCTCGTCTGTAACCTTCGCCGCGAACAAGATGACGAACAAGACGTATGAGTGTGGTCGGTGTGTCTCCCTATTAAAAGTCAACATGTTGTGTGTGTGTGTGTGTGTGTCATCTTAAAAATGAATGACGTTTAGTTATATGTGTGTGTGTGCGTACACTCCATCAACCTCCTACCACCACACTTGGGACTCACTAGTTTCTAGTGCAACAGCCTTGTAATTAGGCTTTGATGAGCGAGTCAATGAGAGCATCTGTTAGACTAATCATCCTTTGAGTGTGTGTGTGTGTGTGTGTGTGTGTGTGTGTGTGTGTGTGTGTGTGTGTGTGTGTGTGTGTGTGTGTGTGTGTGTGTGTGTTCACTTGAACATGAGTGTCAACATTTACATTTCTGTCGAGCTGCGCCAGTCTTTGCATTTACTGTGTACACACATTAAGCTAAATGTTTGTTTGGTTTTTTCTGATTTTAACTGAAAAACTACCAGATTTTTAACCAGATTGGTTAAAAGTGATTTACACAGAGTGTTTTTTTACCTGAAAGTTGTTGTCTCCTGCTCCAATAAGACACTAATTATCCAATTAACTAATTAGTTTACAGTTTACAGAGTGTCTTTATCAATCCAGGAAGGGTCCAGTGGGATTGTCAATAAGTCTAATACCTAAATGGATCAGAGTGGACTTACTATACGCTCTGATCAAATGATGTATCACGGGAGAAAAAAGTGTTTTTCGAGGCATACGGAGAGTGTGAACTGTGAAAAATGATTTGATGTACTGCTGTTGTTTTTGAGTGTGGCTGCTTGTTATTTGGGGGAGCATCAAGCTGCTGCCAGTGTTGGTTTTCTCTCTCTGTTCAGGTCTGTTTTGGTCTCTTATTTTTCATAAAGATGTATTCATGCTCGTTGGGTTTTTCACAGGTCGGTTTTTGATAGTGACTCTTGGAGCTTTCTCACCATTATCAACCATTTTTTCCAGCTTTCCAACTTAAATTTGCACGCTGTCATCTTGGATTTTATGTTAGATCTGATTTGCTGGATATCAGGGTCAATACCGTCCTTATTAATTGGATTGAATATTGACCTGACATGACTGATCCACATTAAATACAGATTCTGTTCTGCTTCATTAGTTTCTAAGTTTTAACAATGACATAAAAGGTTTAGTTTCAGGAAAATCACTGCACATTCAGACTTTTTTTTTGCACTTTCTGTTTGTTTGAACGTCGTTTTGAAACAGCACAGATAAAATAGTTTGTTCGGTTTACAATCCAGGAAGAGCTGCGGGGCAGGAGTCACCTCACTGTGAATCCTCAACCACCTACAAGATCATGTCACAGCTCTGCGAGGCTTCAGATGCTACAGTATTATTACTGTTATGCTAAACACAACAACCTGAGGCCCGTTTCATCGTGTGGCTGCTCTGCATCTGCTCGGCTCTCCTACTGCGGGCTAAATGTTCTCAGCAGCTGGCAAGTGAGGAAACAAAAATAAGAGACGTATCAAGCGTGACCTGTTTCCTCGCCAAGCCGCTGACTGACAAAGAAGAGAAGAAATATCCTTGAAGCTTTAAAGAAGAAAGAAACAGTAAAAGAGGGAGGAGGAGGAGGAGATGGAGAGTGATGTGATGGGAGGAGAAGGAGGAGGAGGAGGGAGGGAGGGGCTAAACGCTCCTCTGTGTCCTTGGCTGTTACTCTGCCGTGAACATTT
This sequence comes from Thunnus maccoyii, assembly GCF_910596095.1. Taxonomy (NCBI): domain Eukaryota; kingdom Metazoa; phylum Chordata; class Actinopteri; order Scombriformes; family Scombridae; genus Thunnus; species Thunnus maccoyii. The sequence continues at coordinate 21,305,303 of NC_056555.1, read as the reverse complement.
CTTTGAAACAAAAAAAAAGGGGGAGGCGACGCCAAAGAACGAGCCCGGCTGTGCTTTTAGGTGCCAGCGTATTCTCTCATTTAAAAAAGAACCCCAGAAATCCCAACTGAAGCCAAAACGTATAAACGAAGGACACGATGAAGCCGCTTCAGGCAACAACCTGGACACAAAAAAAAGACACTAATGAAGGCGACCATGACAGATACCTGCCCCCCCTCCTCTCTGAGGCAGAGACCCTCCTCTACATCTGCTGCTGACAGGAAAACTGCAGCAGAGGTAGACTGATATCAGCTCTGTGAGGCCGATACTGACATGTGGAGACAGTATTCAGGTAGAGCTGATAGCTAGAGGTGATAATCCAGTATTATCGTTTATGTACTATTGGTGGAATTGTGCCATGATGATTAATGATTAATTAATTCCAAGTAAAACATCATAAACTAATAAAATAAGTTTTGAGGTTTTCTTCTTATATGTATTGGGATTTTGTTTGATGTAATGCAACAACATGGACAACAACATACTTTATACTGACAGTAAATAATATTCTGCTTTAGATCAGAATATTAATTTTAACTTTACTTTATGGACAATATTAATTTGTGAGAAGTATCACAGCATACTGATGCGTTCATGATATTTACTAAAGTATTTAAAACAACATGTTGGAAAGTTAAATTAAAGTTTTTAATAGTATTCTTCGGGTATTTTAGATGTTAAGTATGATCAGAGCTGCAGACATGAGACTTGGTCACAAGCTTTAGGCATAAAAATGGACTTGAATGCTGAGAGACATGATGTGTCTTAAGAGAAAAGTTCCTCATAATTTTGAGGAAAATATTTATTTGCTTTCTAGCAGAGTTACATTGATTAAACTGCCAGCAGCAAGCTAAACTTAACTTAGCACACAGCTAGCAAAAAGAGGGAAACTAGCTAGCTTAGCTCTGTCCAAAGGTAACAACCTCCACCTAGCAGCACCTCTGAAGCTCACTAATTAACACCTGATATCTTTGTTTAATCTGTACAAGAACCAGAGAGTGAAAAATACAAATCAATGTTTTACGGTGGTAATGTGCCGGACCAGTTTCCCAGCAACCAGCAGAGAGACTACAGGAGGTTACTGGTCCTGAGTCTCACATTTAGACCTGCTAAAACATCAGAACAGTAACTACCTGATTTCAATTTTTAAACCGGTGCTTTAAAAGGACTTAAACAATATTAACACAACATTGAAAGGATGTTAAAATACTGAGTCATTTGAATGGTCAGAATTCCTTAAAACATACAACTGACATGTAATTTTGACTTATTTTGGACTTAATTATGTTTTTGTGGAGTTTTTCCAAATCACAACATGTTCAAACGTGTAATTTTCAGTGAGAATTCAGACTTGTGACGTCAGATTTGACACGTTCTAAAAGACTTAAAAACAGGAGATAAAGTGACAATCAGCAAATTAAAAAAAAATAAAAAAAATCACCTTTTCACTGTTCTTGTATTTGTCCCAGCTCTTCAGCATCTTCAGCCATTTGGTGGTCCTCTCCACCTCCGTGTGTTTTTGCTGCGTGGAAATGAGAAGTGAAACGTTAATAACTTCCTCTCTGTCGGTTTCTCTCTGCGGTTGCGTTCGTGGCCGACGGGGAATCGCTGTGAGAACGGCTCGAAAGTTAAAAAAAAAAAAAAAAAAAAGTAACAACTTGCAAGTGATCGTATGTTTGAAGCTGTTTGAAGCAGACGAGACGCTCTAATTAAAGCTCTGTGCACATTTTGGTTACTCGCACTTAGTGAGTGAGCTCATGTTTTACAGAGAACTAAACCGTGTTTGCACGACTGAATCTGCAGAGACGTGTCCTGTTTTATTAACTGCATTTCATAATCATCACATTCATATTAATATCACAAAAAATAATTTGAAATGAATAAAAATGATAGCTATCTCATACCCTTTAACACAGGCTTTATATAATTACATACAGTTATGATAAATAATTTAAGTTTAAGCTGGTTTTCAAGTGTAAAATCTCTTATTTCCCATGAGACATGAATGCAACATTTGATATGTCAACACATCTACATGAAAAGTAACATCATAGCTTTTAAAAAAGAAATATACACAAACAAATAAACTGACAATGTTGGATTTAGAAACTAGTCTTTGAGGTGTTGGAACATGCGGATAAAGAACCGAATCCTATGAGAAGGTTTCTATTTTCAGTTAAAAGCTAAAAGAAAGATCCAAAGTGTTCCAGAAACAGTTGACAGGGACGACCTGAAGAGCAGCCCAAACTATTTTTAGTTAAAATGGGATTAAAAGGATCTTTGGCATAAAAGCTGATGCTGAAACATCTTGAATCTAATGGTTTGTCATCCTTGAATAATAATAAGATTTTGGTGATGAGAAACAGTTTTATTTATAGAGACAGTAATGGTTATTAGTTTTAAACGGCTCTTTTCTCTAACAGCCTTTCTTCCAACCAACATAAAGTCCAGAGAGATTATTTTAAAATGTACTTTCTTATAAGTAATATTACCTTTTGGCACAAGATATTATGCTAACACGCTGATGTTTAGCAGGTATAATGTCCATCATCTTAGGTTAGCATGTTAGCATGCTAACATTTGGAGGCATTCAGCCATAAAACAAAGTATTGGACAAACTAAAAAAATGTTTTTGTTTTTGAGACATTTCACCAAAGTCAGTAGGATCCTCCCTCTGGGGAACATGAATGTCTGTTGAGATATTTGAGTCTGAACCAAAGTGGAGAATCAACCGTCAGACATTAGTAGCATTGGTGGAGCTACGCAGCTAGCATAGCTACAAATGTCTTCTTTCGGGACTTTGGGAGCTCTGAAGGAACATTTCCAGGAACTATTTACTGAATCTCAGGAGTTTTATTAATGTTTGGACCTTAGAAACCAAATTTAGTTCCTGTTTGAGGAGTAGTAATACTTTCTAAGAGACCAGGAACTATTTACATCATCAGTTCTTTGGAGCCTCTAGTTTTCATCCTTCCTCCACGTTTCCTTTCCAACATCCGTTCAAACATCAGAGTCAACTGTAAATTAAAACAAATCACATAATAACTCTGCAACATCTTTTATTAATCTGTTACTCCACCAATTGATCAAATATTAAAAGGTTCTTTAGATGGAGGGGAAATGTAAACAAGTATGTTCGAAAGGGGGCTTCTACTTCCTGATTTAGTTACGGAGTGTAGACCTGCAATAATTAATCGGCAACCGTTTTAATAATCGATTCATCATTTTAGTCATTTTTTAAGCAAAAATGCCAAATATTTGCTGTTTTCAACTTCTCAAATGGGTCGATGTAATGTTTTTTTTTGTATGTTTGGTACTACTGATCAGACAAAACATCACATTTAAAGACATCGCCTCAAAGACAACACACATAGACAAAACGATTAATCGGCAGTAATCGTTAGTTACAGCCCTCACTGAGTGTAGTTAATGTGACTGTGTGGTTGAAATGAGCCAGAAGCTGTAGAGGAAAAGTGTGTTGAGGTGGATGTTTGTCACTCACCTTCTCCTCCACTGAGTCGTAGGATGGAAGTTCACTCTCACTGAGGGGAGAAAAGAAAGAGGAAGAATGAGGAGATAAATAACACTTATAACACACTCTTATACATCCAGTATGTTCTCAGTCATGTCCTTGCTGTCATATATGCAGCGGAGGATTCATAGTTTAGTCGACCCTGCCTGCATGTACTGTGTAACACGCAGAAAACATCATTCAACATATATTCTGACGGCTGTTATTTTCATATTTAATATTCTAACCCACTGTTCAAAGTCGACTTCTTTCCAGAAAATGTTGATTAATGAAACAACTGAGTGATATCCGGGTCAGAGCTTGTCTAAGTCTCTCTCTCTCTCTCTGTCTTATCAGAACGAGGGAAACATCAAACATGTCAGCAGTCACACAAACAGGAAATAACAGATTAGACATTCCTCAATTTTGGCTCTGCTTATCAGTGTTTCAGAGTCCCTGCTGCAAGTTACTCCGCCGAGGAGCTCCTTTGAGACAAACTCTATGAATATTCTGGTTTCATCTCCCCCTGAACGCTTCCAACAACACTTTTTTTTTTTTCCAGCATTTAAATGTGACGTCAGTAAATATCTCAGATGTTCCTCTCAGGGCCATGAAACAGGAAGTTCAAGTCCAGCTTGTTTCATATTTCGCTCTAAAATTTTGATTTATGGCTTCCTGATGCTAGAAATTCCCTCCACTGACATTAACTGACACATAAAATATTAATTTAATAGTGACAGACTCATTTAATGGGGATGGGACACTCAGTTCTATTGCAGACTTTCACATTAAACAAGATTTTCTTCATCTTTAAAATGGTTTTTAGTGCTTTTAGTCTCTTTTCTCCATCTAGTCTTGGGATACTTTTACACTGGACTCCGTATCTTGATTTCTTTAGTCAGTTCGGGAGGCGGCGTCATTACTGTGGACTCGTTTTCACACACAACAAACATGGATCGACTAGTCGCTGAGAATAGTAGAAAAAAAAGTTCTCTGATTATTTTAATGTTGTATTTTTGGTCCTGATGCCACAATAGAAATGTAATGATGGAGTCCAGTCATACCTGGGTGTGGCGAATATCTGTTAGTGCAAGTTTTCATGCCGCAACAGTGAGTCACCTGCAGCAATAAGTCCTGCTCAGGAGAGGTTTTTATCAATAATTGCACAATTATCCATTAATTATAAGTAAGTCTATAAGCAGGACACATCATATAAAAATCTTCTCTTATATTATGTATATAGATCAAGAAATGAAGTATTGTATGTGATGACAAACAGCTTTAATGTTTCATGTTGTCCAGTCTTATTCAACTACCATTGTTTGAAGTGGTTGCATCAGTTTTATGGTGGACCCAAGACCAGTTCTCTGGTCCAAAAGAACCCGACTCTCAGGATTTTGAGTCCAGAGAAAACTAATATTAAAATAAATTTAAAAAAAAATCAGAAACTCATGATGGACAGTTTTTTTAATCCAAACATTCTTCTTCCTTGTCAAAACCTGGCACCTACGTTACCCACAATGCAACTCGAGTCGATTCCCTGTACAGTACACACTACTAGTAGCAGGTAATGTGTTCATCACCTGAGGCAGATTTTACACAGCTCCCTCTAGAGACACAAACCGTTTTCTCCACATACGCGGTCGGTCTCGTCGACACCTGGACTCACGCTTTGATGTGCAAAATCAGCAGAGTTCCCTTTTAAGTGACCGTCTGTTCTTGTTCTGATGTGTCAGTCCGCACGGCTTCTGAAGCCGCCACAGACCGAAGCGGTCGAGCCTCCAGGTGAGAATCAAACCTCAAAAGATTCAAGTGAGAGTGTGTCCAAGTCCAAGAGTTAGCCTCAAATATCTTTACAATCTTTACAAATATTTGTTTGCTTGTTCTTTGATCGGATAGTTCACTTTTATTCCGTTTTCTTCTACTTTGGCTTATTTTGTTTAATGAAAAAATGGGTTTTGGGGGGAAAAGATATTTCTATTTTTCAAACTAAAGTATCAAAAGAGGTTCTTCTTTGGTGTCTGTGCTGAAAGTTTAACATCTACAAACTACATCCAGCTCTAGTCGTCTTTTCTCATTTCTGCTGCCCGGCCTGAAGCATCGTCCCCGGGCCTCGCACTCCTCCTCTGCCCAGTCCAGCGACCTTCACCTCAGGATACGTCCGTCCCTCCTGTCTGAAGCTATCATGTAAGCCAGAGGTTTCTTCCTTCCAACATCTCTCCCAACCATCTCACAGTGTGTGTGTGCCCGCCTGTGGTCTGGATCGTAGCGCTCCTATCCCAACACTGATGCCCTGTGATTGTGGCTAACCAGGCTGTTTCCTGTCCGCATGTGCCAGCCTATATATACATATATAAATAACACTGCAGCACAGTGCTGTTTAAGAGCCTCACAGCCTCCCAACCGAAGCCACAGACACGCTCTTCTCTCAGCAACGCTCGTCTTTACAGCCTCTCATTTTCCCCCTTTTTTTCCCTTCAGAGTGGTTCTGCTGTTCAAACTGGACTTTCAAGGTTATTAATTTAGTTATTGGAGATAATAACAGACTGTGATGTTTATTTTCTCTGTGTGTGTGTGTGTGTGTGTGCGTGCATGTGTGTGGTCTTACTGGACGAAGCCGAAGCGGTCGATGACTTTGTACAGGTGGAAGTTGGTGTCCTCCCACGGCTCCACGGTGGCCTCTTTCCCCTGGAATCAGGAGGAGAGAAGGAAACATCATGAGTCACAATCAAAATAAATGAAATATATGTGCATACTGGAGCACTTTCTATTGATCAAGCTAAACATTTAATAGTTCCAGCCTCCTTACTAGAGGACTTTACGTGACTTCCAGTACCTGCTTTCAGGTACTATTCACCTTTTAAATGAAATTAACTACAAAACTTCATTATCAGATGTTTTTTCTGACTGTTTTTATGAATTATTTGTTAATTGTGGTTGTCTGGCCTTAGTAGTGTTGCTTCTGTTTGCTGGTTGTCTGATTATAAATGTTTCTTCTACTTAAAAAAAATGAAATAGATTAAAACCAGGACCCGACTAGATTACATGACGCCTGACTGGATCCGTGTAGAGTCCTGTTCTGTTGCCGCAGGTCTCAGGTGAATCAGCTTTGATCACACGATGCGTCATAATCTTCACATGAGAAAAAAAATGTCTTTTGAGGCTCGAGGGAGCTTCATAATGTCTGATGATGTCATACCGTAGGCGAGGCAAGGCAGGTTTATTTGTAAAGCTTCATTTCATACACAAAAGCAATTTGAAGAAGCTTTAAAAAGAAAAAGACCAAAATGAAAAGAATAAAAACGTAAAGATATAAATACAGGACATGTTATAGACTAGTTATACAGACTATACAAAGGAAATACAAGTAGTACTGTGGTGATGTCATCAGGGTCAACATCTTGAGATGAGGGCATTTCACCAGCGAGAGAGGCTCTTAATGAAAGATGCTCTGGATTTGCATGATGGGGAAATGTAGGATCCAGTGTTTCTGCAGTTTGACCCTCTATTAGAGACTAGAAGTGAGAATATTTCGGCCTCTGCTGCTTCAGTTTTCACCGTTCTGTTTTTAATCAGGCTCTCGCAAGTCCCAAAGACTTTATAGAGGTTCAATAAATCGCTGCAGTGCCGACACTGTTTACATCCCGCTACGTGTGCCGCTTGACTTATTTTTTTTTTTTAGCTTTTACTTCTTTGTTTACCTGCCTCCATGTTTTGTCAGTCTTCTCTTAAATAGTGCCTGTTTTATTTGGTATTTTTAACGGGTAATTTAACATCCAGCCAAAGGACGACAGATGAAAATGACGACACATCTGCAGGGATGAGGATTAATGTCAATACAACAGTCCTCAAAAGGTATAAAACTGAAGAAAACAATACCAAAAATCTTCATTTTATATTAATTTGATGACAAGAATATATACATAAAGCACTCAACAACACACGATAACAATGTTTAAGCAAGAAAAGTATAATAATAGTGTGAATGGGGGATAAAAGTGTGTAAAAATGCAATAAAATTAGATTTAACTTTATTACTTTTATGGGCTGGAATGAGTTTTGCTCATCAGACATAAACAATTCAGAGACGTCACCTTGGACTTTGGGGAGCTGGGTCATTTTTCACAATTTTCTGATATTTCACAGATTAAATGATTTATCTGAAAAATAACTGAGATGAATCGACAATGAAGGTGATCTTTCCTTGCAGCCCTGCAGTTTGTCTGATGGCTGCTGGTTGTGTACTGGAATAAACTCAACAGTGGCTCCTGATTGAGCTCCAAATTACATGCCGCCCACGTTCTTCGGGGGCAGGGAATCATGTTTTGATTGGCTGCTAGATTACGAGGGGAGCCACGACTCTGGCGCCCTTGAGAAAGTGCGTCGGTGTGAGTGAGTGTGTGTTTATGAGACACTGAGGAACATTGTGTGTGTGTGTGTGTGTGTGTGAGAGAGAGCGGCTATTAACAGGTGTGAAATGAACATCCAGACTCCCACCTGCGTCACCGTCTGACTACAGGCCTCCAAAAAACTGGTTCTAGTTAATTCACCATCATGGGCCGATGGAAAACCCACAAGTAGAGTGTGTGAGGAAGGATTATACAGAACACGGAGAGAATATCAAAGAAGGAGTGGACGAACAGAGGACAAAAAGTTGAGAGAGAGTCAAACCATACCGTAGAAAAGTATGTAAATGCTTTGTTTTGAGTTGCCTCCTTTATCGCCCCCTTGAGGACTGAAGTGTTTTACCTTCATGGCGACTTAAAGGTTCTGTACGTAGGACTCAGAGAGTCCTTCTCATTAGCGACACCGGTGGCCGTTAAGTGAACTGCAGTCAATGTCTTTCGGCTCGCGCATGTGCTCAACTATTGATGCTTACACTTCTTATAATTACATAAAAGATCTCTGACGTTGTTACGTTGCGACTCGCAAACTTTTTCCTAAACACCGCTAGGCTCAGTGAGCTGTGGTCAGCGAGCAACGAGCTGCAGTTTTGTCATGAAATGTGTGCTTATAGCGACCGTTGGACTACCAACAGGAAAAACAAACGGGGGTACGCTATGTTCTGCTATCACTCTGGAGCTTGTTTTCTGCTCCTTTGTTGAGGAAATAATGTAGTTTTAGCTGTGTGTGTTCGGGAGCGGGCGACTTGTCATTGTGGGGGTGTTTTGTTGTGAAATGTGGTGTAGTTGACGGAGGCGGCTAGCTGTCCTATTAGTTGGAGAGCTAATATCTGCAGGGTGTTTCCATGGATGTATAATAAGAGCTGGATAGGGCGTCGCCACTCAGCCTTGCAGCCAATTTTTCCCAGTGGCCACTCACGGTATTGCAACAAAAAATCCCCCTGTGGCCCAAAAAAGGATTTTCCCCATAGACCACCATTGTAAAAGAGACGCCTGTAAAACTGTTGACAGGACGCCTCGAACTGCAAACAACATCAATTATGACTCTTTCTATCATGAACTTTTGATTCATGGAGGTTTTATATTTGTAAAACTTTCTTCAAGCCGAGAAAAACGATTTAAACATCCATGATGTCATCATAATTTAAAGTCTATGGGCCGAGCGGGAGCTCGCGGGCGGGGCCAGCGGGGGAAACGCTACTGCACATATTCAGCGGGCCGCCCAACATGGAAGCAAACCTGGAAGCTAGAAACTTTTTTCGTGTATGCGCCAGGCGAGCAGTTCCTATAGGACTGAATGGGCGCCGTTTTTAGTCCGGTATCCAGCTCTTATCATACATCCATGGGTGTTTCTAGTCGGATAGCACCAACTTTTGTCGTGTCGTTGTGTGGTTATGCCGTTAAGAGAAACTATGATTAAATACATTCATTAATGACGTCTTTTCTCTAAAGAAGGTAAGAGGCTGAGCAGATGAAACCGACTTCTGGAAACAAACGCTCTCACAAAATCTCTGTATAATATTGTTTTTGAAATAAAACTTTTGTGTATGTATGTTTTTTCTGTGTGTTCAATCTCTGGATGTATGACTTAAACCCAGACATCAGACCAGACACCCTCTCTATATTTTTGAAAAAGCAGCATCCCTGATCTTACAACTTGTCAAGTTGCAGCTAATTTTCATCCCCGTTCCTTTAAAAGTGTTAAATCGGGTGGATTCGAACCCTCGACTAAAATGCCCATTCTTCAACTAATTTGTTGATTGTTTTTCTTTGAATAAGACAAAGACATTTGATCTTTCCAGGGTTTTAGTCAACTGAAAACAGATGGGATGAAATTGACTCAATATGACTAAAACTCTTGATTTCGGGTCAAAACTAGAAACAGCTGATAAATTAACACAACCACAAACAAAAGTCTATTTACATCAGTTGTACTGGGGTGGAGGCAGAAAACGTTCTGCATGGCTAAACGCTACTAGAGGATAGAGAGAGAATATGGTTGTTGGTTTTTTTTTTGTGATTTAGGTGAACAGACCATTTCAAGCATGATCGACCATGCCAGGCATTTGCTGTCTTGGCTTGAGTGTTGTCATTTTTTTGAAGTTGTTTTGAAGCTTTGTCTGCTTGATACAACTACTTAAAAGTCCCCCGTCTACTCAAATAAATTATGTATGTATGTTTTTCCTTCTTGAATCTACAGTTGAATGTTTGAGTTTCACTCTGCGGAACGATGTACGTGCACAGTTTGAAGGCTGTTTTCTAGTTTTGAAGCCAGTCGTGATCCAAAGTTCAACTTATACAAGTGTGATATAGAAACTTGAAAGTAGGAGACGCAGTTAAACTTCTGAAATGAACAATATTTGCATATTTATTGATTCTGTAATGTTTAATGAGGGAGAAGGAGAAGACTCATATTTTTATGCCTTAATACATGTCTGGGGGGGGGATCTTTAAGTTGCAGCCATTTATTCTTTATTGTGAACAATTACAAAGCAATTAAGCTAATATATATATATAACTAAGCTCCCATTACCCATTACCCTTTTTGCATATCAATGGGTAACTTGGATCAAGGGGGTTGGATATGAATTCCACAAGTTTAACCAGATTTCAGTTTTTTCATGTGCTGGAAAATCTAAAAAGAAAACATTGACTGAAGTCTGAAGTTGAGTTGTTTTTTAATACCACAAAAGCAGAAGAGCTACTTGACATTCTAGCCGCTCTCCAATACGAACGACCCAGAATGTCTTAAAAATATTCTTCATAAAGCAACAGATGGAGACAGAAAGCCTGTCTGTGGTTTCACAGGTCAGTCTGACAACCAGATGTTGAGGTGAATAATTTCTAAATCCATCTTCTTCCCTCTGTCTTCACCCACCTCCTCCTCCTCCTCTCACTCACACAGTTAAATAAATAACTCCAACACACACACGTCTCGGCTGAATCAAAAGACCCTGAGTGTTTTATCCACACCTCATCATCGCAGCTGACACATTTATCATTTCTCACTCTGCTTAAAAATCAATTTCAGGTTAATATTAAAGCACAACCCGACTCGCTCCGTCATGCCTTCTATGATTGTGTGTCGCCAGAATTGTGATTGACTGCACACTTCATCGACGTGTTTCTTTTCTTTCAAAGCCACCGATCAGCATTTCTACACAGGTGCTGATTCATATCAATAAATAAACTCTCACTGATGTCAAACTCAGAGCAGAAAATCTGACAATTTCCAAACTGCTTCAACATTTTTTTGGAGAAGCGTCACTGCAAACTTTTTTCCATCATGAAATCCATCAAAATCTAGAACATCTAGGTTTAATCATAAAATATTAAGAACCGTAAGTCATTTTAAATTTATGATACCAGTGAGTCAAAGAGTGCATGTTTGCAAATGCATTTAGGTTTTGACAGTTATATAAAGCCAATACTGGATATCACTTTTTAAAATTTTTATATATTTATACTATTTATACACTGTCTGCCACTTCTAATATGACAAACATGACTTATAGTAGAATTCATTCATTCAAACATTAATAATATCTTTACTTATATTGAAGAAAATGTTTTCTAGCATTAAACAGCAACACAAACTACTAAAATTATTAAAGATTACAAAGAGTTAAAGGTTTGAAAAAAGTCTAAAATTAAATACATTTTAATGCTACTATGCTAATGTTTGGCAGGCAGTGTTTACCATGTTAAACACCTTAGTTTGTTAGCATGCTAGCAAACTAACTTTGATAATTAGCGCTAAACACAAAGTACAGCTGCGGCTGCTGGGAAAGTTATTAGCTTTGCAGATATTTGGTCATAACCTTAAAAGTGGCTATAATTAATATTTTTTTATAATAGCTGTCAGTGTGTAATGTGTTGGTTGTGGCTCGTAGTGATGAACCTACAGAGAATTATCAGTGACTCTGCAGCTCCTCTCGGCTTTACAGAGCTTTATAGAGAGTTTCAGCTCATTGTTTATCTGTCCAGCTGCAACTTTACTGTTTTGGTTCACTCTCAGCGCTCTCATAGTGTCATTTTGGGCCACAGCAGGCAGCTGTTTTCAGAGAAAAAGCTCTAAAAAGCCACTGTACACTACCTGCTCAGCACCAAACGGCAAACAGACACAGTTAGCTGTTAAAGATTTCAAAGAGTTAAAGGTTTGAAAAATGTCTAAAAATTGAATAAATTTTAAGAGTAAGGGTCTACAGGAAAATGCTACCTTTAGGATGCTAATCTACTCAATGCTACTATGCTAATGTTTGGCAGCCAGTGTTTACAACACCTTAGTTTGTTAGCATGCTAACATTTGATAATTAGCACTAAACACAAAGTACAGCTGAGGCTGCTGGGAAAGTTATTAGTTTAGCAGATATTTGGTCATAACCTTACAGTGGCTATAACCAATATTTTTTATAATAGCTGTCAGTGTGTAATATGTTGGTTGTAGCTCGTAGTGATGAACCTACAGAGAATTATTAGCGACTCTGCAGCTCCTGTTGGCTTTATGGAGCTTTATAGCAAGTTTCGGCTCATTGTTTATCTGTCTGGCTGCATCTTTACTGTTTTGGTTCAATCTCAGCGCTCTCATAGGGTCGTTTTCAGAGAAAAAGCTCTAAAAAGCCACTGTGCACTACCTGCTCAGCACCAAACAGACACAGTTAGCTGTAGACTAGCTGGTGAACATAGTGGAGCATTTAGCAGCTAAAGAGTCAGACATTTCCCTTAGGAGTTGGTAGAGAACAAAAACAGAACTAAAAGAGAGTTCATATTAGACTTACATTCACCGGGTGGACAGAAACACGACTCTAAATGATAATGTTGCTCCATAACTGCTGGTTGTGGAAATAAACAACTGTTTGCTAACAAGTTCAACATATCGACTTGTTGTGTTCACTACTTGTTTCTGCTGCCCTTAGGTGGCCAAGAAAATGAGTTAATGTGGGTTAAAGTATTAGACTAATTTAAATTATGACCAGACATGAATATCTAAACCAAATTACATGGTAATCCATCCAATAGTTGTTGTGATATTTCAGTCTGAACCAAAGTGACATCCCTAGGAGCCATGTCGCTAGCATGGCTAAAAAAACCCCAAACAGAACAAGACATTATAGCAAAGAATTACTAAACTTTAAATTTCGCCTCAATGTGAAGACCTGAACATGAATAGATTTGAATGTGACATTTTGGTCTGATCCCAACAACGCCTAAAGATGTTGTAAATTCAATATTGGCTCTAAATATCTGCTATCAGTGGCCTCGATCCAAAAATATCAGGGTCAATGCCAGCCGTAAAAAAAACCCCCAAAAAAACAACAGACAGCAGTCAAGCCTGAGTGGATATGTCCTTTGGAAACTAAACTCTTCATTGCTGCCCACTCTACAAAGACAAGAAATCATTTTTAATATCCACAAATGAACGCTGGCTGGTGTGAAACGACGAGCGGCGTGTGTGTGTGTGTGTGTGTGTGGTCGCAGGAGTGTGGCGGCGTGATAACCGACTCCATTAAACTCCTCCCATCCTAGACGGTGACAATGACACTGATTTAACTCCGATTGTGCCTCATTTCGCCTCGCCAAAACACTCAAAACACACACACACACACACACACACACACAAAAAATACACACACGCCTCCATCATCTCCTCTCTCCATGGTCTCTTCACTCTTAATGAGGCAGCTTGATTATGCAGCCTGCTGGACTAAATTAAAAAGACTAATTTACAAACCGAGCGTGGTGGGCTGGTCTGACTGATACCGCCAGGCTGTGAAATAGAGGTGTCACTCAAGAAACGTACAGCACATCAACACACACACACACACACACACACACACACACACACACAGAGCAGGGAAACTATGAAGAGTTATTGTCTAGATTCGCTACACAGAAGTTAATTTATAGATACTAGAAGACAGAAACTTGCAGAGTTTAAGGGCTGATGGCTGAAAGTTACATTTTAACGACATTCCTTTTATCCTGATTAATACATCAGATACATCTCAATAAAAAAACAAGACATTAAAGTGGATATGAAGCCCTACTAATGGATTTCCACTCTAATCAACAATTATATAGCAAACACGACAAATATATAAACATATAAAAAGAGAAACCGCGTTATATCTTTCGTGGCAAGGGGCGCCGCCATATTGCAGTACTGTGACATCACAGGGTTGGGTCAGTTCAACAGATACAACAGTAGAGACAGTGAGAGGTAGAAACTGGGGAGCTACATGACAGAAAAAGACAAAAAAGAGGCCACTAGTGTGTTACTCCTGCTACTCAAAGCTCAAAATAGTCCATTTTCATAAAACTGCCACTGAAACGGAGAACAGTAGCTTACTGCTGCGCTGCGCTGGCCAGCGGCGCTAAAGACTTCAGGGTTTGCAGTGAACATTTTTTGGAGGAGGATTACATAGCAGAGACCTTTGAGTCGGGCGAGCTAATGGTTCGCCGGACAAGCAGACTAAAGCCTGAAGTTGCTCCATCTGTTTTCAATTTCACCGCCTATACAGAGTCATTGAACACATCTTTTACTCCAAACAGCAGCACTCATGAACACCTGTTTATGAATCAAAGTAAAGACCAGAATAGAAACTAGACATTAATAACAAAAGATAAGAGCCCAGTGAACATTTACACCTCTGATAGGCTAATAACAGCCTGCTCATATTTCAGTTTTTTCTGGAAAACAATACTGCATGAAGAATAAAACCCATTAAAGGTGCATTCCACCAATTAAGTGTTATTATTTACTTATTAATTAAGTGTTTCCATAAAGTTGGGAGACTTTCAAGACACATTTTTAAAAAAGAACGGTCAGAATTGATGCAGCAGAGGTCGAGATATCCTGTGATTTTTAGTTCCTAGTTGGGGATCAAGCTCCTACAATTCCCATAATGCAACCTGTTAGTGTATTGTATTAAACCATCCATGACTGGTAAATGCTCACATCTTTCAAACTGCACTGTTACAGTGTATAAAACTGGCTTTTTATTAAAAATCTATACTGATAAACCACAGAAGACATTATTAAACAGAGTGTCCCTTTAAAAAAAGAATCAAATATGAGTAAATATGCAGGTTATAAACCAATAATGAGCTGCCAGTATACACTGATATCAATATCCTGTAACTGTGATGAGCCAAGATTGAGTTTTTGCTGGAAAACAATACTGGAAGAAGGAACTTTGCCACAGCTGAGTGTTAAATAAACTACCACCTCTGGATCTGAGCCAATATAATCACCCCCTGCCCATGACATCACATGAACCCCGCCATTTAGTTTAATGAATAACCATTCACGTCTTTTTCCTTCCTGTTCTCTGAAAGCTGCAGTTTGGCCGGAGAGATTTTTGTCTTTTTTAACACAGCTGCTTTACAGTCCGCTGCTTTACAGTCCGGATCATCAGGGTGGCTTGCTGACTGCAAACCGCTTAATTTACTTGTTAATTTCTGTTGGCTGTCACAGGGTTTTTGCTGAGAATATGGCATCAGTAATGAAGCTTTTACACAGTAATCACAGCCTTGGTAAATTCATTGAACTATTCAAAATACAGAGTAGCAGATCCTGGATGCCGCATGCTGTTATTATTGTGTTTCACGGGCAATAAGGCAGAGATTTATAGCAGGATTTCACCACAGTGTTATTAAGTTTGGTAAAGTCTCAGCAGGACTGAGCGACTGGAATTTGGCTCTTCATGACCGAAAA
Source organism: Thunnus maccoyii (assembly GCF_910596095.1). Classification (NCBI taxonomy): domain Eukaryota; kingdom Metazoa; phylum Chordata; class Actinopteri; order Scombriformes; family Scombridae; genus Thunnus; species Thunnus maccoyii. The sequence continues at coordinate 21,289,633 of NC_056555.1, read as the reverse complement.
GAAAAAAACCAATCGGAAGTAAAAACTGTTTTCAGGATGAAGGAGGGAGTTCATACTGTACCTTGTCATATTTGGCGACTATCTCAGCCCGCTCCTGGTCAAGTTTCACCGCCGCATCCTGCTCGGTATCAGACGCTGGAGAACAAACAGAAGAGAGAGAGAGAGAGAGAGAGAGAGAAAGGGAATGAGAATGAGTCTTAAAAAGTTACTGTACAATATAAATTTTAACAGCTGTGTAGCTGCGCTCAATAAACTGCGACAAGACTCTCAGTGTTTGTAGAAATGATTCTGGGCTTTTACACAAAGTCAAGACAAGTTAAATCAAGTTAAGTCTGATGCCAAAAGTACCAGGATGTCCTACTACATGTTTATATTAGCATGCTAACACCAGCATTTTAACATGCTACATAACATTTTGCATTTAACATTTAGTGCACTAGTTGCTACCTTGTGCACTTTATTGACTTTCCAACATTTTATTTGAGTGTTGGGATTTAAAGTAAAATGTATGCACAGTATAGCATCTTTGCATGTTAACTACTTATTACAAAAAAACCCCATAATGCAATTCTTAGCCTTTCTTGGATGTGAAAATTGGCATTAACAGACACAGAAAACCTGTCTGTGAAGGTAAACATCACTATGGAGCAAACTACAATAAGTGGGGGAATCATTTTGGACTAAGCCATGTTAGCATATTAGCATGCTATGTTAGCATTAATGTCATTTGTTTTAGGTGTATTGTATAATGAATTTTTGTGTTGGAAAAGTGGAATTTTTTAACAGTTGGTGGCACTAGAGCAAACATCAAGGAATCACCAAAATTATTATAATTTATGATCTGAGGACCATGAATATGTGAACTTGATTTAATGTAAATACGTCCAATAGTTTTCAAGACATTTAACACTGGAGCAGAGTGCTGAAACCAGAGCTGCAACTAACAGTTATCTTCATTACTGATTATTTTCTCAATAAATCGATAAGTCTTTTGGTCAACAAAATATCAGAAAATGACAAACAAAGACCAAGATACAACCATAAATGTTTTGTTTTGTCCCGACCAACAGTCCAAAACCCAAAGATATTCAGTTTACTGTCATAGAAAACTAAAGAAACCAAAAAATATTCATATTTAAGAAGCTGAAACAGGAAAATTTTATAATTTCTTCTTAAAAAATGACTCAAAACAACTGTAACAACCACTGACTTTACCTCAAATGTAAGAAAATGATAACTTGCAGAACCTTTTTAACTAAATATTCACGGTGAGGGTACACAGAACGCCGACTGTTGCAGGATTGTCTTCTCCTTTAATAGACCATCTGTAAGTTTTATGAGGTGTTAAATTGTTGTAGCTCCTTGCTAAAATCAACCTTGCTGCACATATTAGATTACTCTGTCATCACAGACATGCTTTGTGTTACTTCATCTCTCCCTCATTGTGCCAAGAGCAGACGTGAACACACACACACACACACACATTTCTGAACACACACTCTTCAAACCGGGCACGCAGGAACACTTCACTGCAGCCTGACCTCAGCCTGGGAGAATAATGTGTGTGTGTGTGTGTGTCTTTATGAAGGAGGCTAATGAGAGCAGCTCCTTTAAACTAACAGCTGCTGTGACAGCGAGACGTCACCGAGGCAGAGAAAGGTTTTCTGTGTTTGCCGAGCCTACGCGTCACAACGCGCGAGTGTAGATGTGTTTACGACTGTTGCTAGACTACACACACATACACAAACGCACCGAGAAGACACTTCTCACCTTTCCGTGTAAGTCGCGATTGTAAACGAGCGTTTCCAACAATAGTTTCCAAACTGTCTTTGTGTTTATTATTGGAAGAGATCTGTCACAGGCCGCCGCTCACACAGACACACAAATACACACACACACACACACACACACACACACACACACACACACACTTCCTGATTCAGCCATCCATGGGAGGCTCCAAAACATCGGATGTGTGTTAACAAAGCTGGCACACACTCCATTAAGTAGGGTCATGTTGTGTTTATGTTGAATAGAGTGTGTGGCACGTAGTAATGGAGGCGTACGATGAATCATACCTGAACACAGGGAGAAACAGTCTGCAGGCAGCTGGCTGAGCAAGACTCTTTATGGCGGAAATATAGTGATAAACATCCAAATATGCTACAAAAACAGTAGAATCCTGATGGAAATTTTACTGTCATATTTAAAAATTGAGGTTTATTGACAACTGTGTAACATCCTGCATCAGCACACATCTGTCATTATTCTTTACTAATAAAATGGGACACAGATAATTCCATTTTATCACAAGTTTGATCTTATTTTTGCAGGTTTGACCACATTTTATATAATTTATGATACCTTTGTACTGACAGAGTTAACTGCTGAGATCTGAGAACACGATGATATCACAAAAAACTCTTTTGGAAGAGAAAACGAAGCAAAATTATTCCCCAAACTGTCTCCATCACAGTAAACAGACAGACCTCCTGGTTCATCTTTGACCTGCTGTACAACATACCGACAATGGACTAACATCAGGGCAAAATCTGACTTTTTGGTCATTTGATTAATGCAAATTTGTTAGGAGATTAGCAACACTTAAAGTAGTGCACTATTATATAATCTTGAGTTTCTGTCTTGTATAGGGGCGCTTTTTTGAAATCTACCATTAAAGGACGAGTCTTTCTTAAAACAACAGTCAGGAGCCTAAATGAACATTTAAGATTGAAACATGTTTTTCTTGCTGTAATCATTCCTCCTGTTCATACTGACCATCAGAAGATCCCTTCATAATGCACTTACAATGGAAGTGATGGGAGACAAAATCCACAGTCCTCCTTCTGTGCAAAAATGTATTTAAAAGTTTATCTGAAGCTAATGTGAAGCTTCAGCGTCCAAATGAGTCAAATCAACTAGATATCTTTCAACGTTACAGTCTTTTTAGTACCAAAGTCTTTTTGTTACTATACTTCCACCTGCAGCTCAACAGGGAAACACAAAGAGGGAATTTGATGCTAAAAAGACTGTAAATGTGTCAGATATCCACTTGATATGACTAACTCAGACTGATGAAGCTTCATATAAGCTTCACAGAGACTTTTAAATGCATTTTTGCACAAAATGTGGATTTTGGTCTCCATCACTTACATTGAAAGCACATTTGAAGGATCTTTTAATATCCAGTATGACTGTTGTTTTAAGACACACTAGAAAAACTGTGAACCCGTCCTTTAACACCTTTATCATTTTAACACTACATATAAGAAAATGTGACGCTAGCATTTTAACATTGCTATGTAACATTTGGCTTGTCAGTGTAACTAACTTTTTGCATCTAACATTTAGAGCGTTAGTTGCTATGTGGATCCAGATTGGCCACAAAACAGAAAATCTTTTAATTTTAAACATGATGAGTTCAGTTTTAACTGTTCAAAATCGCAAAAAAAATCTCCTCCTACTTCATGGAAAAATCCAGAATCTGTCAGACTGCAAATATTTTTAGTTTGAGAAACATTAAATGTCCTCTGATGTTGAACTTTTAAAGATGATACTGGGACTAACTATCAACTATGAATAACTTTATCCTCAAATGTCTTTCTTTGGCCTTCAAAACCCTCCATCAGTCGAGTCCAAGCAGTTATGCAATGTCCATAATTCCTTTCTTTTTTGCCAATTTGCAGGAAGTATTTGACTCCAGTCATTCTCCGACTTCCTCTCCGGGTCTCTGGGGTTTCGACAGGAGGGACGGCTTGACTGGAATTCCAACATACTCCGAAACAAACATTCTCCTTATTGAGCCACTTGGCATTTTTATGACAGGATGGTGTGTGTCAGTGAAAGGCATGTCGCTGTGGGCTGCCCAGAGCACACACAGCGGGAGAAGATGCCTGGGGGGTCGGGGGCGGGAGGGAGGGTAGGGGGGGGGCAGTCCGTACACAACAGGGCAAACTGTCTGGGGCAAATAAACAAATACAGTAAAGCCTTTTTCTGCTGGGAATTCCACCCCAGGAGGCCCTGTGGTTCCCATAGTGAGAGGCAGAGAGGAATCGGGGAGGAAATGGGATTCAGCCTTTTCTTTGCACTGAAGCTTAGCCTTAAATCTGAACCCCTTACAGCCATATTAGTATTCCACAGTGGCCTGACTTAAGCTAAATGCAATTAAACCCCTTTTCATGCTTCAAGGATCACATTGGCAGCCGTGACGGAGATTGTGTGTGTGTGTGTGTGTGTGTATGTTTTTATTTGTGGCCGAGAGCTCTGGTCGCACTTGTCGTGGGTCCCCAAGGGTTTATTAGACAATTGTAGAAGAAGACCCCCCTATTTGACTTAAAGTTTACAGGATGTTTTTGCTTAAGGGCGGCAATAACCTGTAGCTGATGGTAGCTGATGTTAGCTAAAGTTGAACTTTAAAATGCATGCTGTGAAACGGATATTCATGAGTAAGTCTGCTGACTTTAAGCCTCCTGTCTGCTTGTGTCACTACGTTTAAGTTTGTTACAGATAAAGATGAAGATTTATTTACTGTAAAGAAAGAGGTTACACAGTCTAGCTTTAAGCCTGTTGATTTTTTTTTAGAACTGGGTATCAAACTTAATGTGTCTGTGGCTTCTCATAGTGAAAACTGTCATGTACATGAGGCATTAAATGTCAGGTCAGATTTATTATTGTTTTTAATTGGAGGGTAATGATGTAATTATTCTTTAAAATCTACATTTTGACTATGTTAGTTGCTTGTTGTAGTCCAGTGGTTCCCTAAGGATGTGCATCACCACCCTCAGCTTTATTTCCATTTGTTTAATTTCCTTTTTTTTAATAACGTTTCAACACATACAAAACGACGCAATATTAACATGAAAGGAAAGAAAAATCATTTCACCAATGGCATATGTAATTTTTGCCTTGTTAAGTATTAATCTGCAAATAAGCCGAGAACAGGCCATCATATTTTTAATAAATATTGAGATTAAATCATTTATTTTACATCAGTGTTGGTTATTTTGTACGTCCATCAAAATAAATTCCTATTACAGACGTCCATGGTGCCGTTTTTAGCTGAAAAAGATGCTTGTGTGGATGTTGGTTTGTGGTTGTCATGAAAAATCACTATGAAGAGGTTTAAAAAGTTTAATTTCAACAAGAACAAACACTTGATATCTACTTAATATCTGCCATTTATCACTGATGGGAAAAAATTCCATTTTCTCTACTGCGTGCAAGGTCACGATAAAATACCAGAAGCTATTAAACACTTTGTCTTTATATTAAGACGCTAAGCTCGTTCTAAGAACCTAAATTACAATTATAGGTCACAACATCAAGCGGTTTAACCGGATCTGAGGGCGGATTATTCCTTCAAAAGGACAACCTCTATTCCTTGTCATCCTGCTTATCCTTCATTTCAAGGCCAGAAACCCCCCCCCCCCCCCCCCCCCCCCCCCCCCAATCAAGCTGACCTTTCACCTCCTCCGCTCTCAGCTGCCAGTCAGTCCCCAGCGGTGAGGCCGATGTCAGCTCCGGCTAACTGTCCCCATCCTGCTGCGATTAAAATGTCCCCGTACTGTACGTCACCTGCCCGGCCAGCTGGACGCTGCCCTGTCATCCCCCCCCCCCCGCCGCCACTGCTCTGCCCTTCACTCCTACTCTTCATGCTGCATTCAGGTCACGTGGGAATTACTGTCAGCGCTAAAAGAGCCAGAAGTGTTCATGCATGAACGCTCGTCTGAAACCATCACGACACATCGAGGATTCAAGAAGTTTGGTGGAACTTCCCCTTAAAGATAATTGTGATATTCACGTTTTCACTTGTTAACAACAAAGTGAAAAGTTGTTGTTGCTCATTTGAAGCTGTGATAATGAAAAAAATGTTGACAAGTATATAAAAAAAACAACAGAATATCTCTTTTTTTTCCATCTTTTATCCTCTTCTGTTTGACTGGAGGAGTTATTCTACGGTGGTGAGGGAGGATATTACAGCTTCCTTCAGGTGCCGTTACCCGTTATTCTGACAGAACGTCACTAGTACGAGCTCAAAGGCTTTTTTCCCCTCATCGCCAGATACTGAACATTGAGGAAAACTGTTGACAGTTAGTATAAGTTGCACAAGAAGTGTCAAGAGTTGAGGTGAATTCTGAAGTTAGGATGTTGTCTACGTGATGTTGACGTTTGTTTACTGCTTCACCGACTTCTTGAAGTGCATCATTCAAACAATCCCAACTGAACTGCCAGCACTCACAGCAGGAAGAACTAAAGCCATCAATATATATATTGTTTTTTTTATATGGTCTTTATGTTTATGTGACGCCAGAGGAGGAGACGCGGCCAGCGATACTATCAGCTCAACTATAAGTGCAGGAGATAATGAACACTGCATGTTATGTAATAGGACCCCAAACAGCCAATGAGAGAGAAGCGAGGTCAAACCTTTCAAGCTTCTGCTTCATAGACATAAAGTAATCATGTTAATTAACCGTTTTTTTGTTTGTCTTCTATGATAGAAAATTGTGAGAAAATGTTAATCGGACAAGCACCTTGAAGCTTCAACCTGAGCTAGTGAGATAGTTGATTTCTTGGAAACAATTTCAAAGCTTCACAGAGAAATGTAAAGTCTTGTAATTTCTTGGTTTTTACTCTTTATTACAACAACATCCCTTGTTTTTTATTCTCAAACGACCCAGTAGCGTCCTACACGCTGCGGGTGCAAGAGGCAATCAAACACTAACTGAGATACTCAAACAATACAGTGGATGGTGGTAGTTATACAAGATATGATCCATTAAATGCCTTATTGAACTTTGCAAGTAAAATGCAACAAAATTGGCAAAAACCTGGAGGAAACGTGCAGCTGAGACATTTCTAATTCAGCTGGCGACCGTTACAGTACACGCCACGTGACAGGAAGCATCTCAGGGGTTTATTTGTGTTTGTTCCTCATTATCATTGCAGTTAAAAGCTACAATTGACAATGAGCAACAAGCATAATCACAACCTTTCTGGTTTCCTCTTCTCTCTCAAAGCTCTCTCTTGGCTGCTGTAATTAGGCCTCTTTGTTCTTTATGTTAAGGAGTCGTCACTTGTTAACGGCTCTTCGCTCCCCTCCGACTGATTTTTTTTTGCCTATTTCTGGCTCTCTCAAGGATGCTATCAGCACAGAAAGAGGAATAATAATAAAAACAGTAATAATAGTGGAGAGTGTGATTGGAGAAGAGCTAATTTCCCGTCTTTTGTTCTCACACACTTACGCTTCACTTGACTCAGCTGTTGTGTTACTTCAGCTGACACCAGGGCCCTTCTGGAGACTCAAACACTGACAGCATCCCAGTGACTCATGTCCCACTTTGTGTTTACTAAACATGTAGAAAACACATTCAAATGGAACGTCAGAAAACACAAGCAAATACAGAAACGCTTTTTAATGTGCCCTGGAAACTTTTGTTTGATTTCCGTTTCCGTATTTGGTTGTTTTCTGTTTTTAGCAGCTGGTTTCTGTATATTTGGTTGCGTTTTGTGTTTTTAGGCAGCGAGTTTCTGTATATTTGATCGTGTTTTCTGTTTTTTGCAGCGGGTTTCTGTATATTTGATCGTGTTTTCTGTTTTTTGCAGCAGGTTTCTGTATATTTGGTCACATTTTCTGTTTTTTGCAGCGGGTTTCTGTATATTTGGTCACATTTTCTGTTTTTTGCAGCGGGTTTCTGTATATTTGGTAGCATTTTCTGTCTTTTTTGCAGAGGGTTTCTGTATATTTGGTTGTGTTTTCTCACTTTGAAACTTGTAATTTGGTAGTGCTCTACTGTATGTTTTCCTTTTAGCTGTACAGATATTGCAATACACTGTACATATATATATATATATATATATATATATGTATATATATTTTTTTTTTTTTTTTTTTTACATTTTGTATAATCTCCTGTAGAAAGACACCACTGAAACCCACCATTGTCTTCAACATGTTGTGATAGCATCATACCTTAAGTTACCCTGTGATTCCCTAATTCAAAACGCTCTCTTACATTTTGGCTTCCGTTTACTAAAGTCAATGTCAACCTGTCAAATTTGAGTTAAACAACCTGGAAGTATTGAATTCTATGTGTATCATTTTAAATAATGAACAGACGATGCTGTTCATTGACGATAAACTGCAACATTTAGCACCTTTGAATAAGACGTGTCTGAGATGTTGACACAACAATGCAGCTCTGCACACGCACACACACACACACACACACACACGCACACGCACAGACCAAATGATGTCACACACTTAACAAACAACTGATGAGTCAACTGCAGACTTCACAGCACACTATTATGTGGTATTACTGTGCCTCCAAAACAATCATTCTGCCTCTCCCCGTCTGTATTTCAAACCTGAACTCAACCACATAAACGTCACGTGACCTCTGGAAGACAACCACTAATCAAAGATTGCAACCATCCTGAACCAAAGTGTGGTTTACAGACAAATAATTAACTTCCACATTCCACAGTCTGTAGTCTACAGCACTTTTTCATTCATCCTGCATCCAAACTGCATCATTAATGAATCTTGTTTTAACGTTAAAATGCAAAATAACAGTCGGAAAAAACTTCATGCTGTTGCTACACAAAGCTAAATGTATAAAGACTGTAACTACTGTCTTTCCAAATGTTGATATAATTATTATTATTTTATTTAAATAACATTCACTACACACTCTCTACACTAAACTCTACATTGTCAAAGTTCACCCAACTTTCAGTCTACACTTGACTTTGTCAGTCTTTTGTATTTAAGCTAGATGCTACTTTTAGCATGCTAACATGGAGTATAAGAATTTACTGTGCTGTTGTGTTGGCAGGTCACTGTGATTCACTACATGCACAAACAGAGTAAATGATGTCACCCATTTAACAATAAACAACTGATGAGGCAACTGCAGACACTTCACAGTACACCATTATCTGCATGCTAATGTTAGCATACTGTATAATATTTGGAAGCACAGTGTAGCACACGATGCTTCGCTGTGAAATATCTGCGGTTTCCTCATTAATTATTTGTTGTTGGGTGACATCATCGGTGCACAGAGCTGCGCCGGTTTGTTAATACATTCACAACATCAGCACGTTAGCATGTTAATGTAAGCGTGTTAATATAACATGCTCTCATTTAGCATGTTAGCTGAAGATAATATTTTAACATTAATCTCAAAGCAGAGTGGAAAAACTCAAATCATTAGTTTTACAGGTAATTTTGACCTGTTGGTGGCGCCAGATGGATAAATGAGGTTTATAAAGACACTTTCATTGATGTTTCATAGTCTATGGAAACCCATCAAATAACAGCCATCTCATGTCATATTTCAGGAATTTTAGTAAATAAAAATAATTCAATACTGATATATGTTTACTTTGAAATGAAAAATACTACAACAGTCCACCAAAATGCCTTAAAACAGAGTTTTTGAGGACCAATTAGGGCTGTAACTAACAATTATTTTCATAATCGATTAATCTGTCGATTATTTTCTTAAATAAAAGATTAATTGTTTGGTCTCTAAAAAGTCAGAATATGGTGAAACATGTCAGTCACTGTTTCCCAAAACCCAAGACGACGACCTCAAATGTCTTGTTTTGTCCACAATCCAAAAATATTCAGTTTAACGTCAAAAAGAACTAAAGAAACCAGAAAATATTCAGAGTTGAGAAGCTGGAATCAAAGAATTTGGACATTTTTTCTTAAAAAACACCTCCAAACAATCAATCAACTATCAAAATAGTCAATTAACGTCACTTAAATTAAAAGTTGTCAACTAATCGATTAATCACTGCAGCTCTAGAGTCAATACACATCATGACATTCTTGAATAAAATCAGACGATATTAAATATTTAAATATCATTGCTGTCATTATATTCTCCTCACAAGCTACACTTCATGACAAGACAAGTGATCACACAAGTTTTAGACATAAATAAATCCTGATTAGGTAAACAAGTAGATTCTGAGTGAAACAAAAATGTTCATCACAAACAAAAAAAGAATCAATTCTGTTAAAAGCTTCCCATCAAATCTATAAACAAACTGTTTCATCGTATCAGAATCGGCCACCAGTGAGAGGAAACTTTTCACTTCTCAACAGAAAACAAGCACACTGCCAAACTTCAGCAAAACGTTCATCTCCGAACCCCGGAGAGAGTAGACTGTCATCTTTTCATCTTTTACCTCTTTTCAAGCCATCCAGCGGATCCTCCAAGCGTGTCAGCGCTTTAGTCCGCATCGGTCACAGTTCAACTGGGTCCAACACACCGAGAGACAGCCTGAACTAGCTCATCCCATCACTGTCAACTACCCAACTGCTGCTGCACGGCCCGACGGAAAGAGAGGAAATATGAGCGAGAGAGCAAAGAGAAGTGAGATCAGAGAGAGAGAGACGCTGAGTTCACTCACTGCCGTCACAATGCTACTGTTTGTTTCTGTGGAGGGAATACAGAGAGGAGAGGAGAGGAGAGGAGAGACGGACGGAGACAGAAGGAAATCTGACTTCAGGAGAAAGTCAGTCCCACTCACAACATTCCCCACCCAAACACAACAACACAACAACAAGCCCCATTCAATAAATCAGAGTAGAATCAGAGAGGAAAAGGACAGAGGGGATCGCTGTTTCCAGCCAACTGACCCGAAGTTTTGTCGAAATGTCACAAAAAGAAAAGGGTCAAATTCTTTCTGTCTTTCATAGTAGTTTTATCCAAAAACAATGTGATAATTTATGTAAAAAATGTTCTTTCTTTTTCTTTTTTTTCCAAGTAAAGCATCTAATAGTGGAAGTTGGGAAAAGAGAAGAAAACTGAAGGAAGCAGATGATGATGACAGCTCCATGATAAACAGTTTCCATTAAAACTTCATTATAAAAATGGACGTGATGTACCATGAAGGGTCTTGTGATGCGGCGTATCAGAGACGAGGAGGAGGAGGAGGGTGGGGCTGGAAAATGAGCAACATGCTGAGGAAAATGAAAGACAAAAGACGCTCTCTCTCTCTCTCTCTCTCTCTCTCTCTATGTCATATCTTGGTTCTATCTCCTCGCTGCATCGCTACAGGAAATATCTGTGTTAGTGAGGGGAGAGTCGGCGGATGGGACTGAAGTGCTGTTATCACTTCTGAAGCTCCAGGGTCACAACGGCAGGAGGAGAGAGGAGAAGGGCGAGGGGTGGGGTGGGGGGGGTTTACTGCTTTCAGGCGTCACCTCCATTTTCTGGAAGTCCACTTAATCCACATCTATATTTGGTATGGATGGATTTTGGATGGCCAGGAGAGCAAACAGTTTGTACTTCACTACCTTTATTGACCAGTTTCATGCCATAAAACACAAATCTCAGGTGAAATTTTCATGCACGTCAGAAAGGAAATCAGATAATTAGATAGTGAAACTAGAAAAATTAACAAAATCAATCAGACAAAACATCACATTTAACGACTTACTGTAAATGTCAAACTGAAAGTATCTCCATGGTTTTGATTTGTGGATTTAATTGGTCAGATTGTGATCAACAAAAGGAAGAGATTTGAATCTTACTTTTCATTTTGCATTGATAGCGCCCACTACGTTAGTGTTTGTAATGAATTTTTGGTTCCAACTGACAATGTCAAGACCGTAATTTGTCCGTAATTGGTCGATATCTTTGTGGGCGGCCACTTTTAATTCAGTTAACGAGCTGAAAGGAGCTTAGACCTTTTTCACAGCAGACATTTTGACTTGTAATCGTAGGGAAAAAAAAGCACAGGTGTCACTAATAACGTTAACAATGGGTCCGTTCTGTTCAAGTGTCCCAGAAAAGCCAAGACAGAGTGACACAGTAACCAGGACCCTGAAACTGAAGCAGCTAAAAACATTTCAGCCATCATTCATTTTATTAATTGAACCCGCAGCTTTTCCAACCTGCGACAACTCGACATGTTGCTGTGAGTTTTGAAAGTCTGGTCATTTAATCGTCACCACAACTGGACCCATGAAAGGAAGGCAGGAACGCTACCGTAGTTAGAACACAACACTGAGGGTGCAGAAGCTGTCGATGACTCAGCAGGTGTTGAAATTACATGCAAGACAAATGACGTCAAGTGGAAATCACTGCTAATGTTAGCAAGCGAGGTTGACTAGCTTCCAGACGGTGGGAGCCCAGCTGTCTAGCTACAAACTGGAGTGCAACCAGAGTGCTAAAAAAGGGGGGGAAAACACCTTGTATCTACTTCCTCTTTGGTTATACAAAACTATGACATGCTCTCGTCAGTAGAGCACAACGAATATGGTCACTGTATCTCCTAGCGTGGTCAGCTCCCATTAAGAGCCTGAATTATGTCAACAATTGTGACCAAAATATGTCCAACAATTTAAAAATAAATAGAAAAAAATATGCAAAAAAGCTGCTGTATCATGCTATAGGTTATATTTAGATAAAGAGATAACCATCTTGTTGCACACCTGAAAGAATATTTCAGTATTTTAGCAAACACAAGACAATAAATTCTGGCTATAATGTTCTTTAAATGCAGCCTGCTCTTCTTTCAAATGTGTTTTTCTCTCTTTTATTTTCTGGCACTTTTACAACTTTAACTCCCCTATCTGTTTCCAGCCTTCCAGTTCTGTATCTGAGATGCAAACAGGCATGAATGTGGTGAGTGGGTGGACGTCCTGGCACTGTGAGGCAAAACAAAAACTACTGAGGAATAGCAAAAAAAAAAAAAAAACATACCTCTGACCTAAATGTTTTTGAATGAAATAACAACAAAATCCAAAAAGCATCAGGTAGAAGGCTCAGAACGGGCAACAGGTCATGTGAAATAACTGAGAAGTTTAAAAACCTGCTTTGACTTGTGTAACTGCACTGAAAAATAAGTCCAGCTTCAATTCTGTTGCTTCAATACAACACATAGTCATCGACAAACAATATTCTTATGACGCATACTGGGGAGATAAGCCACATTATCTCCCCAGTAGCAGTTTTCTACTTGTTCAAGGAAAATGAAACTGGAGGATTGATTAGTATCACGTTGGTCCAATCATATCTTAACTATGACTACCTGCTTGTGTAGGAGTGTGTTTCATTATGAGATGTTTGTAGTTGTTGTTCTTCATGTCATGTTTGTAGTGTCTCTGCTATCGTTAGTCAATCTAGGAAGAGAAAAGGAGTGGCAATTATCTCCTCTCTCTATTTTATCTCCTGTCTTAACATCTTAACTGCAGAAACAGACCAGGGACAGAAGAATTATCAGAAGACTGGGAGACCAAGACTACAGAAATGCTAACAGTCGGAGCAAATCTTTCCAAGATCTTCATTCAAGAGGACATATTCTGCACATTTCCAGGTCTAAATTTATGTTCTACTGGAATATCTTTGCGTGATTTACAGTTAAAAACTCCTTATTTATCATCTACTGGCTCTTTATGCAGCCCCTCAGTTCAGCCTCTGTCTGAAAACAGGCTGTTTTAGCTCCTGTCTCTTTAAGGCCCGCCTCCCGATGAGCTCACTCTGTTCTGATTGGTCAGCTTCAGGAAGCTTCATCCGGCTCGGGAGGCTAATTAAACAAACTATAGTAGCAGGATTTCACTTTGTTTTCTTGTTCTTTACTTGAAATGGCAACAAAGGCTACAGAACAGACGGCCAATCTGATGTCATCACAAGGAGGAATTAGAGGTAACTTTACAAACAAAGCGTTCAGAGCAGACTGAAGCCCTGGGTTTGGACTAGCAGGGAGCACTTTTACATATATCCACCTCAAGTTTTGGATCTTAAACTATGTTTAACATCCGACATTATAACAGTATAAAAGTCGGAGAAAATCACAAAAAGCATGTCACGTCTGCTTTAATGTTTTACAAGCTGAACTCTGGGAATCACTGCACAGCTGCATTGGCTGGTTAAAGCTGTTTCTACTGTATCTGAAATGATAAAATGACTATAATTTGTTTCCGTATAGAATAAACTTTGCTAATTGCTAAAATCTCAGTCCTGGTATCTTTTACATCTCGGCAGCGACCTCCCATCATTCAACACAGCGTAAAGAACTACAGCACCAATAACACATTCCTACAATACTGTATTAATCAATATCACAGTGTTTGTCAGTGGGCAAAACAGCAGCATGCAATATAATTAGATGCAGTAATATTGTTCAAAGAGAATAAATGTGGCTACGGATGAGAGGCAGAGCTGAACACAGGTACCATTCGCTCCAGATACGATGATCAAATCATCGTTCCCTCCCTCCTCCTGTTTGTAGACACTTTTTAAAACTGTGACTGCTCTTTTAATGATCTGCTGTTGCTTTTAACTTGTTTTCTTGACAGCTGCATTTGCAAAGTATAAAACGTATAAGTGCATTATTATTTTTTTTAAACAGCAGATAATCGGAAGACAGGTGACAGAAGTTCACAGGAGGTGAATAAAGTCACTGTTCCTCACTGGTTTACTGGTTCCTCACTGGTTAAGGTGAGAATCTGAAGTCATTTCCTTGTTTTTCTGGCACGCAAACAACCCAAAGACTCAATTTTAATGACATCACTTTGTTTTTAATGCCAGATTGACTTCTGTACTGTTTTGAAGGCTGGAATACTTTCACAGTTTCAGCTCAAGAAATCCCACCAGGTAGCTGTTATCGTCTCACACGGAGCGTGACAAATGGTAGAAAAAATTCATACCGCCTTTATTTCAGAGAGCAATTCCGGACATCAAAGCTGTGCGGTTCCCTGATCATTCACAGGAAAAGGAGGAAGTGAAAGCCTATCATGATTGTTGTAGAAAGCAAGGATTCACATTTTAAGGCTGTCAAGGAGACGTGCAGAAGAATGTTACTTTCTAAATCTGCAATTTAAAGTATAACAACACCACTGTATGCAGCTTTAAAATCTGCGTCTTATCGGATGAAGATCAGTCCGGAGTTTTTGATCAGATGCAACCGATTTGTCTTTACAAACTGTGACGGCGCTCCGCAGAGAGGCTGTTATCACCACATCCCACAGAGACCGGTGCCAACATCATGACCGTCACCAGTTTGTCATTAACAAGACGGGACGAGTCGGGGCGGGTGGCAACAGAAAAAAACAACCCGAGCACATTAGCAGCTTTCAGCGCACAGCCGGAGACTGAAACAAGGAGAAGAAGAAGAAGAAGAAGCTCAACATGATGACGGTTTTTGAAAGCTGCTACTGATATTTGTTTGCAAAGTCATGTAAGACATTTACTTTTGTCTGACTGGTTTGTAGTTGTAGTTGAATTGCAGTTTTTTTCTAAATTATTAATATTTTATTAAGCCTCCAAGGAGACTAGTAACCACTTTAGAGATGACAACAGAGTCCCAAATAAAGAATTATGCAGGATTCAGTGTTTCAACCCTTTTTTTTGTAAATAAATATAAATAAAACCTCTTTATTGACAACCAGTGTTGACAGCCTCTATGTCCAGAGGTAATATGGCTGGATGGTTAGTGGGATCACATATGATGTGATATGATTATAGCATTTTATTGATCTTGTCCATATTAAAGAGCCTATTGTAATGTGTTATTTGTTTCATATGTGTTCAAACTGTTGTCTGATGTAATGCAGAACAGTGGAACAAAAAACGAGGGAGGCGTCTGATGGGTGCCAAATGTATTCTGCAGCGTGACAATGACCCCAAACATCCAGCCAGACTCATAAAGAACTATCTTCAGGGAACAAAAAAAAAAGAGAACAAGAAGTCCTGCAACAGATGGTTTTGGTCCCTACAGAGTCCTGATCTCAACATCATGGAGTCAGTCTGGGATTAACATGAACAGACAGAAGCAGCTGAGATGCAGCAACAACCGAACTGCCAACAACCTTGAAAAAGTGAAGAAAAGTTGTTACACCAAATATTGATTTCATGTAAGTTTCTTCCATTTACGGCACTTTGTATGAATTTAACTGACACATAAAGCATCCACACTTTACTTTTAGTGCCTAAAACTTTTGCACTGTACTGTATATTTCAAACATATCATCCAGGACAAACAGGTAGAAAACCTCTGAGACTAATTATTGCCTCTAATTTAAAAAAAACTAAACATTTCAGATAATTAAAAGGATAAAGTTATGAACTTTAACAAAAACCAACCACAAACAAAAGGCTCAGGAACTTCCTAAAACAGCTGGGCAAATGTTACTGACACAGGATTAAATAGTCGATTTGTTAGGGACTATTTTCAGCAGCGGATTAATACACTAATGAGTATCTCTGGCAGCATTCGTATAACAACATACCAGGCTTTTGATACGCAGGTGATACTTGTTCATAGGATCAATTCATTTTAGGTTTTTATCTTTTTTTTCATGTAATTTGTGGACAATAAGATAATAAGCATATTTCCAGTGTTATCCTTTGTAATAGTAATAAACATATCACTTCTTTGCAGAAAGTCTTTACGTAGCTGCTGTGAGTGAGGAGCATCCATTTCATCCGTCAGCTTAAACTCAGTAATGATGTTTTACGGGCTGCAGAGAGTCATTTGATACATAATTTAATAATACTAGGTGTGAAGCAGCAAGCAGGGATCAATACATTCAGCTAAACCTGACATGAGCCGTGTACAAAATATAAAACAAACCCCAGATGTTCAAATAAAGCTGAAGCCGCTGGAGGTTAAGAAAAAACAAAAAAAACCCAGCATTTTGAGAACTTTGTTCTGCCACAAAGGCCGACGACTAGCAGCGCTATGAAGTGCGCCGCGGTTTTGCCCTTTAGGGAGGACAGGCAGGCAATTAGCCCGTCTGCTACAGCGAGGATGTCAGCAGGCGGCTTCAACCCAACACCCGCTGAGCCTGGACTGTCTGCCGGTCCCTCCATAGCTGAACAGCATGCGCTTTTCTCTTGAAGCTCCGGTCCACACAGAAATATAAACACACACACATATAATGCCTACAGATGATTCGCAAGTCAGTATGCAAAACACCAGACACGTCCTTGTTTGAATTGAAGCTTCTGGCGCAGTAATTGAATATGTAAGTGAGCCTTTTTTCCCTCTTGTCAAGTGTTAAGATGCCACAGGAGAGAGAGAGAGATAGAGAGAGAGAGAGAGAGAGAGAGAGAGAGAGAGTATCAGGGCTGCTGAATAATGCAGTGAGATACCGAGCTGCCGGTGGTGCTGACCAGGAGAAGCCTGCAGTTTGGCAGCTCTGCAGAGTCTTGCTTCAGACTTGTTATAAATCCAAACTGCTCTGCTCCTTCTCTCCCCTCTCCTCTCTCTCTCTCTTTCTCTACAGGCGTCGGATAAATGCTGCTGCAGAGAAAAAGCCCCGTCTCCACAGGACCCCTATTACCTGCAGGTCCTCCTGTGTGATTTGTAATAACTGGAGAGATCATGACTGTGCAAAGGAGAAGTGCCATATTTCACCAAAACCCCGAGCAGACTATTATAACGTCCCATCAAAACCGAGGCCAGGCATGTTTAATTAGCCAAACAAACCATGCCTAAATGTGCACATTAAAGCTAGACCCATACTGGATTTTTAAGGCGACCCTCCCGTTTTTTTTAAAAGATACATCCCAGTATAGTCGTACGTTAACATTCTCTCCTGTCAGGCTCTTTGGAAGCGGTCAAAGTTATTTGGCGGTTAGGCGGTTGGCGTTTATCTGTCTCTCTGAGCTTCTGTGACAGTGGTAACTGGCAGCTTGACAGATCAGTCCGCAGTCCCATTTCTGCAGGAAAGACGTCAGAAGACGCTTTGGATTTCCTTTCGCTTGTCATGAATTTATTTCCTTTAACGTTGCGTTTGATAACATGGTTCCATTTTCAGACAGAGATAAAAAATGATTATTTTCTTACATGCATATCTCATTAAATATGAGCTCTACAGTGAAGCTTTCTAGCTAAAATAAACGTTCTGTGAAGTTGACTTCCAAGTAAATTACTGATAAAATATTTGTCATTTGAACAATGAAGCCCCAGAGAAACAAAGCTGTGTACTTTCTTCTATTTATTCATATGATTTTGTGATTTTCTTCTAGTTCTTACGTCTTTTGTGTAACTGAACTCAACATATCTATTTGTTTATGCACACTTTAGTTCAAGCAGCGACCCCTAGAAAAGATTATCCTGGAGTACGAACACCCTGCAGCTCTTATGAGTAAGCATCTCAGTGGTTTGGGGTTTGAGTTTGTTTTTTATGCCGTTTCTCTCATCTCCCAGGCTGAGATTTATTGAGGCTGCAGCAGAAATCATTAAAGAGTGCTTTAATATTATTTTAGACTCTACATTTGAATCATGTCCAGAGATGATCATCCCTGGAATTTGCTCGATAAATCGAACTGAAACACACATTTTTGTCTTGTATGAAAAAGAAAGACACACTAAACGCAGACAGGAAGGGTGAATTGTGAAACTATAACGAGGTCCTCCGGTAATTCTAGTCTAGTGTGAACTGGACGTTAAATGAGGGTCGAGGTCGAGGCTTCGAGGCTCCTCCAGGCGACTGTAGCTGAGCTGATAGTTGATATACTGACAAGTTTTTCTCTTAACCTGCAAAAACATGATGCATCTTGTCTTCCAGCGACGCCGTGCTTTACTGGTGGCCACTGAGCTCCTCCAGTGACGTAACAGCTTAAAGAAACTGAACACTCAGGTTTTCTCTGGAGTAGCAGCTAACAACTAACAATTATTCTCATTATCAATTAATCTAATGATTATTTTGCTCGTTATAATTCCTCGAAATGAGACAGATGACGTCTTAATGTGGCTTGTTTTGTTTGACCAACTATCCAAAACCCAAAGAAAATCAGATTATCATCATGTTTGACAAAGAAAAGCGTTAAATCATCACTTGTGAGAAGCACATTTTATGCCATTATTTACTTATTTAAATCTAATTATCAGAATAGTTGCCAATTAATTTTCAGTCAATTAACCAATCGATTAATCGGTGCGGCTCAAAGAAACTTTGAGTCTAAGTATTTGAACCAACAACCCTCCATATAGCATTGCATTGGGTGATATTGGGCGTGTAACTACTAATTACATTCATTTTTGATAAATTAATCAATTATGCTGTTGATTAATTGATTTATTGTTAGATCTATAAATGTCAATAACTTCTCAGAACCTGATGTTCTGTCTTCAAATTACTAATTTTGTCTAAAAGTGTAAAAACATTTGACTTGCAATTATATAAAACTGCAAGAAAAAGCAAAACCTCGAGAATTTAATCATCTAGAAAAGCTTCTTTAGCTTCTTTAGCTAGAAAATGTTTTGCATTTCTGTTTGAGAATCAATGATCAAAACTGTTTTTGACCATCAATCAATAAACCAATCAACATATTCCTTTATTAAAACAAACACAGCTGCTGTATTTTATCTTAAAAACAACCGGCGAGTCGCTGCATGTCTCAGGAAGATGGTTTGTGTTTACGTTTGACATGCAGAGAAGAAGAAAACACAGCGTGTCCATGTCCAGCATAATGAAATATGTCACTTAGTTGCAGCTCTTTATAGTGTTTTAATAGTTACTGACAGACTTTGGCTGCACAGTTGAGCTGCAACTGTTTAAATCCAATCATCGTTTAGTCTTTTTTTTGAGGAAAAGTGCCAAATATTTGCTAGTTGCAGCTTCTCAAATGTGAAGATTTTAAAGTTTTATGTGTCATAAATGACTGAATATGTTTAGACAAAACCATCACCTTGAGCTGATTTTTACAGGCAGAACGATTAATTGATGAATTAACGATGAAAATAATCATTTGTTGCATTTAGTTCTGCTGTTTTCTTGTGATTGTGGATATGATAAAGCTTCACCATTTAAATAAAACATCCATAAACACACATAAGCAGCTGCTTCCCCCCTCAGGACGCTGTGTTTTCCATCCTGCCGAGCCGAGAGTGAAGTGACTGAAATATCACCGTCTCTCCCTCGTCACGAGATAACAACAATCTGCTCACACCTCACACCTAGTCATCACACCTCAGCGCGAGTCTGCACGGCACCGCGGATGAGTGTGTGAATTTATGCAGAAGTGTGTGTGTGTCCTGTATCTGTTGGAGGCCATCTCTAAATCTGCCTGCATTGATCCGAGCCGAGAGAAGAGCCAAGGTGAATTCCTCTGCAGGGCTGATAGACGGAGATAAAGATGGCAGCCGAACAGAGAGCGCGAATCGTTCCGAGGCAGTCGATAAAGCATCTGAAATCTCTGCAATACTCTTTCTGTTTAAGTGTCTGTGCCTTTAAAGCTGATTACACACACACTTACCTACCTCGCCAGAACTTTCACACGCTTGTCGGCGGGTCTAGCACACACTCACGACACTGTCTGACAGACGTTGTGAGTGTAGCTGCAGCTGGAGGCTGAAGGTTAAGTACACTCTGGTCGTGCACTTTGTGCTTGCAGGTTTTTCAATGTTTTATCAGAGAACTTTAAAACTTTATTTTTAGCTGACTCCCATGTTTGCAAAATGAGTTAGAGCTGGTCCACAGTGTTAACTGGGTTCAACATCCAGAAGAGGTACATTTGACGTAGCGTATAGATATATGTAGATGAAAAAGTCCCAGTTAGATAAAGGAAAATGATAAGAGGTGATGGTGTTATTTAAATGGGTTCAATAAAAGCATTAATACAGTGATAAGTTTGTTACCTCTACCACAAACCCAGTCATATCTCTGGACCAACTCCATTAAAACGATGACTGAGTAGTGAGACACAAAGCCCAGTCGCCAGAATAAAGTGTTGACATTGTACGTTAAAACCACAGATATGTCGAATCTCTACGTTTCGATACGTTTACTATGAAGCATATCAACATTTTCTATAATACACATCATAGGGAAAGTGACGTAGTTCAGACGCCATCTACATGAGCTCACGTCCATGTTAGGAGGAGGTGCGTTGGGTGGTTGGCTAGAGAGTTAGTTGCACGGCAAAAGCATCAAAGCAGCAGAGACCGCTGTTTGAGAGCACTGCTCACTTCCTGTTTCAACTGACAAAACCGAGTATATTTAGCAAGATGTTGGAACATTTGCAGCCATTTTTCTGGCCTAAACATGATCGTTTCCTAACTCTAACGCCCTGACGCCCTAACCCTAACCCCGACGCCCTAATTCTAACCCTAACACCCTGACACCCTAACCCTAACGCCCTGACACCCTAACCCTAATCAAATGGTTTTTGTGCCTTACCCTAACCAGACCTGAACTACAGCGTTGTCACACCATAAAACATAATTATTCAACTGATAACGGCTATTTAATGCAGCATTAAATGACACCTGAAAAGCTTAAAATGTGATCATTATTAAAACATGGAGATTGAAACAAAGACATTCAACGTATCCGTGGTTTACAGAAACATACAATATCAATATTTCACTCTGGCGGCTGGGTCGCTGCACGTCGGTTCAAGAGGTTAAGTTGTTATTTCGCTGTGACATTAAACTACTTTGATCACCGGCCCCCTGGCGAAAACCGGAGACAACATTCGACCTTGTTCGCTGCCTCAAAATGTAACATCTGCCACCATCTATCATTTAACCAGCGACGATTCAGTACAAAAAGTGCTTTTCTACCTTAAAATATTGACTTCCCAATGGAACCCGAACCGCAGCGCTTGCTTGCGAGGTTTAATTGGCCCTCCATGAGTGCACTAGTGGGGTTAGTTGATAAATTAAAGCTATTACCAAAGCCAGCTGGCAGGAGACAAGACGCATTTTGTAACTGAATAAAAAAAACCTTTAAAAGTGAAGCTTTTTAGAGCAGGTGTACAGTATTCAGCTTTTTTTTACACAGGCTTCTGTTGCATAAATTAAATACTTCAGAGGATTGAGACCTGGCTTTTGTGCTTCGGTAGCAGACGTAATGGGACGGTTTTACGGCATCACTGGAATCGCTTTATGGCACAAATCAGGAAGAGGCTACAAACAGAGCTAAAGCTAATATCTTACCGAGAGGCTGATGATGAAAAATATTACTTTGAACTATTTTTTATGTTCTCTAAAGCCAATTTAGGTGAAATACGCAAATTTAAGTACACAAAGACATGGAAATATGACTGAGAGTGAAGGTATTTAGGGAAAAATTATCATAAATTATCATCACTTTCCTTATTAAAACACATTTTTAGGAGAAATCAGTAAGAATCACCAATTTTGCTGCTCATCAACCCCTCGTTATATTTATGCAAATCACTCCTCTGGACATATACAGGCTTTTTTTTTTATTATTTAAAGAGCACTGAAGCGTGAAGTCAATAAGCTGCATCTTTCTTCCTCCTGCAGGAGCAAAAAGCTGCGACGATAAAAACAGCGCTCGCTCGTTTTGCGACAGAACACACAGATCGAGGCTACCGCGTACAGGCCGATCCAATCAGGAGACAGAATAAGGGGGTCGGGGGTCATAGAGTGTTCCATTACCGCGGGCATCATGCTTCATTATTCATTGCACACCAGAGAAATGCAGCTGCAGGACACACACACACACACACACACATACACATTCATATCTCCCAAAGCAACAGAGCTATTACAGTGGTGACTCTGGGGGAAAGTCCATCCCATTCACACAGCAGAAGTTTAACCTTATCTGCAATGACATTCAGAACAACACTTTTTATCTATGAAATCATTTTGCAGATTCATCTGTCTTTCAATTCAACCACTTTCACGCCAAAGAATCCCAAACTTGCAGCTTTTACAAAGACATACAGATTTTAGACGTCCTATATCTCAGTTGTACAACGCTGTCTAGTGTTTTACTATAATATATTGTGAATTCTTTATAAATTAAGTGCCTTGTGAAGATTTTAGTTACAAGGACGGAAGAAGGAAACAAAGTTTATCGTGAGCAAAACATTAACCTTCAATCTTGAAGCCAGCATGGACGAGAAGTCCTGACAGTGGACGGAAAAACTGAAATGCAAATATTTCGACAACTCCGTCTGCTGAAGAAGACTAACGTAACACGATCGAAAGCTCCTCAAGACGACTAAATGGACCCTGCAGTGAGACCGTATTGTCGAATACCGTTTCCAAAGTCGAGAATGACAACAGAAACAGAGACAACTTGATAGAAGACTGACTTTTATGGTGCGTTCAGGCTCAATGCGAAGCAGCTGCTGCAACGTTTTGTGCTTATTTGCACCAAACAACCACCGTACCAGCTGTCCAGAGATACAAAGAATCAAGCTAGCTGTATCTAGCTAGCAAAGGTTTGTCATGGCACATGCACATGGCTGAGTGGCTGTGTTGATTCAGACTGATCTCTTATAGGAGCTTTAGTTTTACTGTTTTTCTCCCTTCTCTTGGTTTTCTTCTTCTTCTTCTTTCCAGGATTTCTTGAAGTGGAGTCATAAAAGCTTATGCTTCAACTCATGCGGATGAATTTGTGCCACCTAAAGCAAACACGTATCTGTTTGCGTCCGCTCTCAGTCTTTTCCTTGACTTTGAACAGTGTGCAAATATTTAGCCTCTGAAATGTGTTTGCGTTCAGTCTGAACACATCTAAGGCCTCGGTACGCTTCAAACCAAGCACTCATCTGATTGTCTAACAGTTTCTGAACCCCTCCCCCTCCTCCCCTCCCCTTCCACCCACACCTTCCCAGAGTCAGAATGGCACCATCTTCACCCAGCAGTACAGATGTGAGAAAGTATGCAGGGTTTGAACATCAACCACAACAAGCACTACAGCCGAGCACAAAACCATGAACACCTTTGAGGAGCGACTGTAGGATTCTCTGCATCTTTTACCTCTTTATGAAGACAACCTTTTTACCCTCCCGCCCTAAATATGACTGGACGACACACTAGTTTGTAACCGAACCCTTTAAGAGCAGAAAAACTGGTCTGATTCTATCAATTATAAAAATAGAGATCAGTGGAAAAGCCTCTAACGTGATGTTTGGACCCTCATGGGACACCAACACCTTCCACTTAAACCTACAGCGTACGAATAATTCAGGTGAGTCCCTGAGGCAGCTTTCGTTTCTGGTTTTTACGCAGACAGACACCACTAGAAGAGTAAAAACACAGACCTTCATCATATCAGCAGAGGATTACATACATAACAGGCCAATAACCAGTTTTAATAAAGCGCCTTTATACTGGTTAAACCCTACTGCAAACATTCATTCACAAGACTCATAAATTCCTCCTCCTGACATTCAGCCTTGTTTGATTTGTGGATTGATGTCCGTCATATAACAGGTGGAGAACACTTATCATAGTGGATGGTTTGCACAAAAATTAAATGAAAGAAGGACTTTATGGGTTACTGAATGTGCACACACACCTCCGAATCTGGCGGCTGCCCTGCGTCTGGACGGCGACACCAGCTCCTTGACGATCTGTAGGACCTGCATGCTCACAGGGAGGTGGCGGCGGCGGCGGTAGAGGTGGAGGAGGAGGCAGCCGGAGGTGCCACTGGGCAGAGGCGGTCCATTCTTGCCCTCTCACCCTCCACAACCTCATCCCTCCCCGGTTCCTCCTCAGGACTCATCCCTTAATCCACACCATGACTCCCAGCTCTCGGAGATCTCAGCATCCCGATAAAGAGGCGAGAACCACGTTACTTCCCCCACTACCGCCCCCCCCACCCCACCCCACTCCACCTCCAGATCTGGATCTCAATCCTGGGTGTTGCCCCCCCGTATGAGAGCTGGTTAAAAAAAAAAAAACGCCTTTTTCTTTCGATCTTCTTCTCCTCTTTTATCTTCTTGATGTTTTTTTTTTTCCTCTACAAACTCTCCAGCACTCAAAAATGTTCTCAGATACTCTTTGCTGTTCTTTCAAACAAAAAAATGTGCAGCGGAGCAGCAAACACACACACTCACCATCTGATAAACGCTTCACCTGCTTCAAACGGTGCCTCTGGTCCACATGAAACAGCCTATAAATCTCAACTCAACTACTGGCGGCTGCTGAAAGTAGCGGAGGATGTTTGCTGGCAGCGCCGGCTCTCTCCTCTCTGCAAAACTGAATGTGTTCATCTGGCGTGTGTGATGTGTGTGTGTGTGTGTTGTGTGTGTGTTGCTCAGCTGGAGCGCTCTCACACACTTCATTTGGCGGTCGGCAGCGGAGAGGCAGAACAGAGAAACCCTCTTTTTTTTTTTTCCCCCTCCTCTTCTTCTTCTTCTTCTTTTTCTTCTTCTTCTGTGGCTCCAAACCACCTGGTAGTTGTGGATCAATACATGCACAGTTGATCACTGATAATGCTTCTCAACTGTCTCTCTCTCCCAACTCTCTCTCATCTCTTTTTTTTCCTCTGTTCCATCTCTTTCTTCTTCCATCGTTCCGTCTCCTCCCTCGGTCCTGCGAACGCTGGCTTGCTTTCGCTCGCTCGCTCTGCTGTCCTCTCTTCACATCCTTTAAATTCAAATTAATGAGCGCTTACACTCGCTCACCCACAGCATCTCCTTCCCTCCCTTCCTCTCTCTCTCTCTCTCTCTCTCTGCTTTCCTGTACTCCTCCCCTCCCCTCCCTCCTTCTCTCCTCTTCTCATTGTGTCGCTTTCTGTCTCAGTCACCCACCCACCCCCTTATTTTCTCTCGTGTACGTTCGCTGTGAAGCTGAGAACATGAGCCGAATGTAAAGGGGTGAACGCGAGGCGAGAGAGAGATGTGTGTGTGCATGTGCGTGTGTGTGTGTATTATTATGAGTATATGTATGTGTGTGTCCCGGCAGCATCAGCGACGCCGACATCCTGAGGTTACGCCCTCTCACAAACTGTCTTTGTCGATATCTTCACTCCCACAGCATCTCTTCTATCACCGTAAAGATTTATCTAATTGCTTTTCAAGATTGAAATAAAGAACATTACGAATGAAATTTAGGCTGTTACATCACATGATGACGGCCAAAAATCACCAGCTTATCAATTAACATTTATACATGATTGACATTCTTTCTTAAAACAAGTGTCAGTGCAGGAAAGTTCATTCAAGATCTTTTACAACATGTTTCTAGTGCAACAAATCTGCTCAAAGTCTGAATTTAAGTGCAAGATATTCATATAAAACCAAGCAGGTAGTTACATTAATTCAACACGCAGAAAAAAAGTCAGAGTAATGTTGTTTCGTCTGGAAGTTTGAGGCAAGAAATGAACGTTTGACCGATGAAATCTGTGTGTGTTTAGTGTTGTTGGATTGACGGAGAGTAAACAGCTATTGGCGTCTTCTTTATGCTCAAATACAACAAAGAAAAACAGTTAGGGGGCTTCATTTCTCACCAGATGTGTGAATGAAAACAAGCAAGAAGAAGAGTGCAGTCTCGGACTTGTCGTGCAAAATCTATGCACACAAATTTCAGTTCAGATCTGCTGCAGAACAGCTTTTTTTTCTGTCTTATTTCCAGTCATTTCTAGAAGAATGTTCATTTGTTTTGGAGCAATAAAGAAACCATCTTAAAAACACAGCTGCACTGGTGTGTGTGGGTTGAAAGGTCACAGCCGGGTGTGGTTAGGAGCGGTCTGGTGTAAACACACTGAAGACTCAGACTGCAATCTTCTCATTAGTTTTAATTATATCTGAGACGTCTCAATACACGTCACAATACAAGTCTTCGTTCAGTAGTTCTCCTCCTCTCTCGTTAGCTCTCCGTTTCTTATCTTCGTGTACTCTCCTCACCCGTCCTTTATTTCATCTCTAATCAATCCACAAACTGCATCTCCTCCCTCTTCCTCTTCCTCTCTCTAACATCATCATCATCTCGCTGTAATCAATCCGTTTATACCTCCAGATGTTGATGCATCCCTCCCCTCTCATGCTGTCGTTTCTTTATCTGCAGCCACGTTACACTGACTCACTATTTCAAACTCTTGAATCGACGGCTCTTTGTTAAACTACGTATGTATTTAATGCAAAATTCATCATATTTCAGTGGCTGTCAATGAGAAACTGTGATCTAAATGCTGATTCAGAAACTTTTCAAATAACTACAGAAGAGCCATGAAAAGTATCACATTTAAAGATATAGTAAGTGTTAAATGATAGGACAAAAAAAAAGCATAAAAAATAAAATAAAAGCGCAAAATGTAATAAAAAATACATTTTTTTTATAACTAAAAGAATTTCAAAAATTTAGAATAATTAAAATATAAATAATAAATAATTATTGGTGGCCACCAGCCACACAAAATAATAAAATAAAACAAAGAAAAATAACTTTTTGTCGGCCAAACCCTCGTCCCTGTCTCCCTCCTCCTCCTCTTTTTCATCTCCAGTTTCAAATACAAACTGGATTTCCCAGCAGCCCCGGCGGTGAGTAATGTTCTCCCCTCTCTGTACTCGAGCCGGTTCAGAAGATGAACTGACCCCGCGGTGACCTTGAAGTACCTTGAGGTACCTTCAAGGTACATGAACACAGCATGCCATCAGTGCTCACTGCCATGTCGAATGAGAAGATACACACACACACACACACACACACACACACACACACACACACACACACACACTGCACCTACTCAAGGACAGTGCAGCCTGCAGAGAGGAGCAGCAGCTGTGTATTAACACCAGCAGCTTCATTCTTTATACTAATGGAGACGCTATAAAACACACACATTATGTTTAAATAAACACACACACACACATGCACGTAGCTCTAATGACCCACATGTTCTCTCTCTCTCTCACACACACACACACTATGCATACATGTCCTTGTTATGAAGTGCGTCTTTAATTGTTAGCATGTCAATCCTCCGTCACTGAGACAGAAGGTCTAATTACCGCATAGCTGGACCGACTCTGCGGCTGCTGTTGCTATGCCTCAGACCCCGCTGTTGCTAAGGCTGTGACCCCCACTACATGAGGTGAAAGTGTGGCCTTTTACGAACATAATTGTGAGCACCTTTCAGGAACTACAGTCTCTCTCTATAACACCTCTTACCAATTAGCCTCAACGCTACAGGAGAAACACTTCCAGTCTGTGCAGGTCTGTCAAAACAGCAACGCTGCAAATAACTGATTTACAGGGATTTCTGTTGATTCATTGGTTTATTAAATGTCAGAAAAAAGTAGAAAAATGCCCATTGCGATGTCTTAAAGCTCAGAATGACGTCTTCACGTTGCTTGTTTTGTCCAACCGACCGTCTAAAACCCAAAGATGTTCAATTTATGTCACATATGACAAAGAAAAGCAGCAAATCTTCATAATAAGGAAGCTAGAAATGATTAATGTTTGGTATTTTTGCTAGAAAAAATGACAAAGGATTAATGAATTATGATTAGTTTTCTGTGGGTCGATTAGTTGTTTCAGTCTTTTAAGTTAAAAGAAAATTCCAGTTTATTACAACTTGGGTTTGATTTTTGTAGTTTTGGCAACAATTCCTGTCACATTTTTTGCCAAATCACAAGAGTTACAATAGTAAGACATCATCTTAATAAACAATAACAAACTTATGATTTATATTTGCATTTATATGATGTATTAATAAACCAAAAAGGCTAATTACATTTGCTAATAACTGAATTATAAGATGGAATAGCAAATTTAATTTTCAAAAAGTTTAGATGTTTTTCTTTTTGTTATTATCGTCTACCAGCCTTTAATAGTCCACCTCAAGTTATTTGTTTTCTGCTTTGATATTTATACTTTTTATTCCACAGTCACTTTAATTGAAGGACGAGTATATTCTAGAGAATATTATTATTATTATTTTTGTATATATTGTATATTGTATTGCATGTATTGTATATATATATTGTAATAGGTCAGATTATTCCAGGGCTCCATACTAGCGCTGGCCAATAAATCAATATTATATCGTAATATCGTGATATGACACAAGTGTTCTTTTCCTGTTCTAGCTATTCTATTATTTCCCTTTATATCCACATTACTGATGATTATTTATCAAAAAATCTCATTGTGTAGCCTAAATATTCGGTGAAAGCATCAACAGCCATCCCTACAATATTGTCTCTATCTATATCAAGGTGTGTTTGGTTTTGTCCGTATCTCAGAGCTCTAATTCACACCTTCATCTATCTTCATCTCAGCTGCTACACATCATCTTCATCTTCTTTTGTTGTAGCTGCCGCAGTGGACGAGGAGACACGAGACCTCTAAAAGTCTCAGCGTTACACACATACTACTACATGTGTGGTCCTGTTAAGGTGCTGCGGCGTGTCAGATGTGTGTTGTGGGGATCAAATGACCCGAGTCATGTGACACGCTGCTGCACTGTGGGGCCATTTTCACCTTAAGAGACCTTAAACAAGAAAGAGCTTCCTCACAGATCAACATGTAATCTTAGAAAAGTCTTGAGTTGCTTTACATTCTGCTTTTGAAGAGGATTATCAAAGGAGTGAGGTAGCTGCACCTGCAGAGATATGGATCGAGCTGCTATCACTGTAGCTCAGTTGAGGGGGGAACATATTGATGGCAGCACCCACAGGTCCAGTCTCACAAACACCAGATCAATAGAACCTCCACGAGTTCGCCTTAACCGCCAAGTTGATTGAGAACAGACAGATACTGTAAGTCTGGCTGAGTCGCTCATACATCGCCTCGCCTCGGCGTACCGGCCGCCATCTTCACTCAAACTGGCGACCGAGACACGCTGTCGACGCTTTGATTGGGTCTTTGATCTGGGATGTTGGGGAAGGTGACTCTGCACACAGGTCAGCAAAGCAGGTAGGTGTCGGATGCAGAAGCCGATATTTTTGTAGAGCTGTGGTTGCAGCTCGAAGGAAAAATTCTTATCAAGTTGGAAAAGCCTTAATGAACTGATTTAGAGCTGGAAGAGTGGAGAACATTAACATTATCATTTATTTGTGAATAAATAAAGACTTTGGATTAGTTCTGCCATTCAGGTTTTTTTTTAAACTTTCTAATTGTTTCCACTAGGGGTGTGCCCGAATACAAATACATTATTCGGCAAAGCACAAATAGTGGGTTTTATATGAATATTTGTTTCATACAAATATTTAAAAAGTTATTTGTTGGGGGTGTTCCCCAGAGATAAAGCTGAGCTCCCAACGGACTCTCCATCACCTGTTGTTCCTCTCTTCTCCTTTCCACAAAGTTCGGTTGTAAAAATAGGCAGTAAATGAAAAGTACAAAGCAATAATCGCCTTTGAAGTTCTTCTACATGTTACATAGTGTGCTGTCTCTGTGTTATGGGTGTATAAATAGGTAGAGGTCTGTCTGCAATGAGGCGATGAGTAAAGTTTTAGCTCAGCAGTCGTCTATGATCTGGGAGATTCCAGTTCAAGACCCGGTGTGAGGACCTCCTTTAAAAGGTAGTTTATTCATGAACACTTATTGTAACACTTTAATTTTCTCAAATTAAAAGTGTCATAAAAACAAAAAACAGGATTTTTAAGCCTCTTTCCACTTTTATTTGAATACAAATACAAATACAAATAATTTTGCTGCCTCAACAAATACAGAAACAGATACAAATACTGGGATCACTGCACACCCAGTTTTAACAACAAAACCTGGGAGATTGTCCTCAGTCTCTATGACTTTTGAGTCTGGTCCAATCGTGGAGAGATAAAGTGACACCTAATATATCTAAATGTTGTTTCAAATCTTGAATAGAATGACTTTCTTACAGGAGATACTTGTGATCCCAGACGAGCTTTACTAGTTAAGGCTCTCCCTTGAATAACCCCGTTGGTTTAAGGAAACACCTTTAACAGAATAATAACGGGTAAAGAATTTAGAAAGCCAAGTCTCAGAGCTTTGGAAGAACATGTGAAATATTTCCCATGACAGAAAAGAAGGCTGTGAGAGGGACACAAAAAGACTTTCAAGACTTTATTGTCTCCGTTTATAGTCAAGAATTGCCTCCAGTTTTCACAACGTCTTTGCCGCCTGTCAGTTTTTTTTTCAACACAATGCCACTTTGTCTCTTCTTCAACTCCCCCCCCCCCCCCCCCCCCCCTTCCTCTAGAAAATGACAACTACACTGTCGTCTTCCTGGCCCTCATGTCTGATCTTCTGTCTCCCTCGTACACGGCGAGAAAGCGGCAACCCCGATTCTGCACCGCTCACTTCCCGCTCTATCTATCTATCTATCTCTATCTCTCTCTAGAGGGGTTTGTTTTGGGTCGGCCGGTGGCTGGCGGAGGGGACTCTCGCACACACACACAAACAACAAATCACACAGACATAATGGTGATGTGAACACACACTCACTCCTCTGTTGTCCTAATAGCAGCGTTCTGTTGGAGGTGGTGGTGGTGGGGGGGTGGGGGTTGGGGGGGGTGATTGAATTAGGTTGGGTGCTGATTGCTCGGTGCATTGATTAATGCTGCCTGCTGCGCTTCGGTGCGTCGTGGTCGCTCGGAGTCCTGCTGCTGAATGCCAATGAGACGCCGTATGAACACGAGCGACTCACCACATTACCAGCAGATGCATATCGGCTTGTAATTTAGCTCACAGTTACACTTCATCTCTGTGCAAAGTTTCATACACCAACAGACAGTTATGAGGCCAATACTGATACTTTAAGCTAGCGAGACCTAATGACTTGATTATTCATCTACCAGCACCTGGTCAAACACTTAAACCTCATCTTATTATAGGATACATCTAAAACTGATGAACAAATCTCAAAGAAGAAGTATTTACATGACTATGATCCAACAAAACAACATAAAGGTGACGAGTATCAGAGTATCAGTTTGCCCTAGCTGATAAAACAGTTTAGTTAAAGGGGGATATGTTATGATTTTTGGGATTATCTGTCATCTAGATACTGTCATGATGCCAAATATCTGAGTTAAACGGGGTTAAAGTTGCAAAACTTGAGGTGAACGAATGTAAAAATGCTCCCTGAAAGTTTAATTCTATTTTTGACCTGCTAAATATAACAAAGAGTTATCTAATCTTGCTAAGTTTTTAAAGTAATAATGGCTACTTTTAAGTTGTTATTGAATATTTGTGTTTTTATATTGAATGGTAAATGGTAAATGGACTGTACTTGTATAGCGCCTTTCTAGTCTTCCGACCACTCAAAGCGCTTTTTACACTACGAATCACATTCACCCATTCACACACATTCATGCACTGATGGCACAGCCATCAGGGTTAAGTGTCTTGCCCAAGGACACATCGGCATGTGGACTGGAGGAGCCGGGAATCGAACCGCCGATCTTCCGATTAGTGGACGACCCGCTCTACCTCCTGAGCCATAGTGTGCCCATTTGTATATTTATGCATTTATTGTTTTTTATTGCTTATTTGGATATCTTTTAGCTCATCTATTTATCCATTTATTCTATTTACATATAATTGTATTCTTAATTGTGCTGTATTTGACCATTACTGGTCAACAAGTGTCGCTGCCCACTTAATTTATTTCTAGGTCTTTTGTTGTTGTTGTTGTAGTTGTTTTAATGTCCATATACCTCCATCAGGACACATTGTGTAATAAAGAAAAGCCTAAAGACCATTGATCTCAGCGACATCTTGAGATTAACACTAATACAGCACAATACCATGCTAATGTTAGCAAACTAGCATTCAAAGCATCTTATTACACTTAAAAACTACTGTACATGTTCACATATACATATATTAACATGCAAATCTTAGCATGCTAACATGCTAAAATGGAAAACATTAGCATCACTAGTTGTTTAACATGCATGTTAAAATGCTAATACATTAACATTCACGTTCAGCTGGATGAACAGCCTGACCAACACTGGATTTTTGAAGCAGATCCCTATATTATATATTGAATTTAAATGTGTTAATTTAAAATGCATTAAGTTATGTAGCGTACAGAGGGTTTTTAGAGAATTTTTGCTGAAACAGCCGCCTGCTGCAGCTGAAAACTACACCGTTAGAGCGGCGAGAGTCAACCGAACCAGAACCAAAACAATCAGCTGAAAGACTCTAAAGCGGTCTACAGATCTGAGGTGAACTGCAGAGACACTTTTAAGTTTTTGCGGTTAATGAGCGTTTGTCAAGAATAAAATCTTTCATAAAATAATTTGAGCTGCATTAATGCTGTGTTTGATCACTAGAGAGAAGATTGTCTCCAAAACAAGCTGTCAGACTCAAAGTGTTTGCAATTTATCACCTTATGAAGTTGTTACAGCCGACTTATTAGCAAAGAACTGCTTACTTACACTTCCAACAGACATGCAGCAACATTATTATCCCACTGGAGTCATGATTCTGTCCACCCGATTAAAGTAGTCCAGTAGCAGAGAGCCTAAGTGTCACATACTGTTTTTAAAACCTCTAGAATAAAAGACTAGAGCATCAACTATCTGTCAGTTGTCAGTTTCAAAAGTAACAAACGTCCTTCTGCACATCTCGACAGTCCGACGCTCCTTAGAGACACTGAAACACATAGTTTTGAGTCAGCGTTTTGAAAGGGGTGAGAGCAGTTCATAACAGTTTAATGTCTGTATGGAGCCGGGAGAGGGTGGGGGGGGGTTGGGGGGGGGTTGTGTGTGTGTGGGGGGGGTGGTGGTGGTGGTGGGGGTCCTCCTCTCACTCCCTTTCCTCTCCCCTTCCTCTCCCAGCCTGGCGTCAAGCTGCAGCGAGCGAGGGAATGGGAACGGACGAGAAAGAAAAACACACTGGAACAACATCACCGCTCTGCCTTGCACTTCCTGTCCCCTGTCCCCCCCCCCCCCCCCCCCCCACATCCCTCCCCCCCCCTCCTGTCATTTCCTGCCTGAAGTGTGCAACTTTTTTTTTTGACCAATCAGACGTCAGCTCTGTTCCAGTGTCCTTCATGGGTAGTTACAGACAATGAAACTTTCCATTAGCATCTGTCCTGCTCTATTTGCCTAATTTCCTGTAAAACTTCACTTAAAATTTTACACCAAAATCTTCTAATTAAAACCTTAACGAAGCAAAGATGTCTCTACGGGACAAGAACTGACTACTTAATGGGGTTTTTAAAAGGCAAACCCTGATATTTGTGCCCATAATCAATACCCCTGCTTTGATTTTCATTAAGCTACTTTGTCTTTTGTAAAGTGTATAACTGCACCCAAAGGTCTGAGCCCGACTCCACCCACTGCATCATTTAGAAAAATGCTAAAAAAGCAGGCGAGGAGCTGCGAGAAGAGGAGGGCAGGAGTTGCTCAGTGACATATAATAATAATAATAATAATAATAATAATGAGAGGAAGACAAACAGTTCAATGACATTTAAACGAGCCAGAAGTCAGAGCAGGGAGCCACATAAACAACATCTCACTCTGCAGCTCTTTAACTCTCCAGCTGTCTGTTCCTGTACTTATCAGCTGCTAAAATCTTGTTTTTAAAAGCGTTACGTCGTGGTTTAACCGAAACCGTTACTGAACCTGTCTGACTGCAGAAAGGTTCAGATGACGGACAGTTTCGGCGGAGCTCCTGTTACATTTAACGTTTTAAAAAAACAAGATTTTAGCAGCTGATAACTGAAGGAACAGACAGATGGAGGGTTGAAAGGCTGCATGGTGAGATGTGTGTGGTGAGATTGTTTTTGTGGCTGCTAGCAGCTCCTGAAGATAAATCTGTCTCTGCTTATATGTGGAAATGGGGAAAGTGACCATTATCATTCTACCATTTGTATAAATTTCATGACATCCCACATGGTCGACCCTACATCAGCATTGGTCCCGCCTTTTCAGGGCTGATTTTTAACAGGTCGAGCCATTTTCAACCCATTAAATGCTGCTTTTTTTATATAAATTTGGTGTCAATGTCAGTATTAACACCTGCATTGATGTGTTTCATCACAGTACAGTCATATAATTTAGTTTACAGCTCAAAAAAAACATGTTTTATTGTGTAAAACCTCTTTAATAATCATTAAAAAGTATGCAGATGTTATGTAACACTAATTTAGTGCACAAACTCTACATAAAAGCTGATGATAAACATATTAAATAGAATATTCTTTATGTAAAATCTCCCCAGCCTCTGACAGAATGATAGATATTTCTTCAGTTGGCAGAGCGTCTGGTTTGACTATCGTGTGTGTTTCATCTGGTCAGAGCCACAACGGTTACGTTTAATTTGCTGCATTCTTGTATGTGGTTTGTTTGGGCTTGCACTGCCCCATAAATTCAAACCAGGATGTGTAAACAAAAGCTCAATGACTCATAAGCGGTAATCCCGTGAGGTCGGAGAAGAATCCGATCGCGGTCCCTCGGGCGTAATGGGATTGTTTAAGCTCTTGTTCATACAGTAGCGTTGACCTAATATCACAATTCTCTTTCTCTACATTGTGATTTTACTGTTTCTACTTCTTTCCTCTTACACACAACATCCACACAAGTCTGTCGGTGAGAGGGATCCCTCCTCAGCTGTTATTCCTCAAGTTTCTCCCCATTTTTTGTCCATTTTGTGGAGTTTTTTTTCTAATCTGAATCAAAGATTGTAAGATTATATTTCTCAGAAATAAAAAGGTTCAGTTAGGGCTAGCTGGGCTTGGAGCGCCCTGGTGGCCTAAGAGTTTAAAAGTCTGTCCAGGGACCTGTTTTGTGTGTCAAAAACCCCCCAAAACAATTACTGACTTGACATTTCTTTTCTTGGTTAAGTTTCAGTTGGTTTTACATTAATTAAGGCTTCAGTTCAAACTACAATTACCCTTAAACTTCTTACATGATGGTGTATATCCTAATCATGACTGACGCCAAACTAATGTCAACATCTGGCTTCAAATACACCCATAAAACCTTCATTCCTAATAAAGTATACCTGACAGAGAATCATATTATAACCATCTCGTTTAAGGTCAAATCCTCTATATTCCAAATTTGTCGCATCATCTGAACAACAACCTCAAGTTGTACACTATCAAGTATATATAATATGACGTAAATCCATGTTTGAGTTGCTTTCTTACATAACCTAAACAAATAAAGATGAATATTAAATAAAGATGAAGGAGGAAATGTTCTAAATGCTCCAAACATAGTTTTAATAGTCCGAACCGAACGCTACCATATCAGAAAACCAATAAATCAGCCTGAATCTGATAGTGACTCCACATTAAGAGCCAGTCCTCCCTCAGATCTAACCTCTCCCAGGCCTGCGTGACCCGACCTCCCGTGACCTCAGGACACTCAGCGGCCATGATGTTTCCAACGAGGGGCGGGAGATTTCAATGGCGTCCGTAGAGAGAGAGAGAGAGAGAGAGAGAGAGGCCACGGCGACACAGAGGTGTATGAACGCTATGAATGTGTGTGTGTGTTGTTTACAAGACGACGGTAAAAACCAACAGCTGATAGAGCAGCGGAGTAGCAAGGAGGGCTTAATGTTTGATGGAGATCTATGACGACACGGCCTCAGTGACTGTGGCATCGGCGTGGGAGTCTACAAATATTACCCATAATGCTCCGTGATCACCCCTCTCCCCCTCTCTCTCTCTCTCTCTGTTGCACATAAACACATTCATACATCACACAGTCGATCAGGTGTATCCCGCTTGACGTCGGTCGATAGGGTGTTTGTCGTTTATCACGGGGGGGTGACGGGCGGGCGGCGGGATGTTTGTCACTGTTGAGCGTAGGGATCTGGAAGGTATGTGTGTGTGTGTGTGTGTGTGTGTGTGTGTGTGTGTGTGGTTTCCTGAAAGAAGACGGGTCACGGTGCTGATAAGATAATCTGTTAGTCATTAATGCCTGATCTGCAGAAGCTGCAGTGACATCATGCGTCATGTTCGGACAGGTTTGTGTGTTTTATGAGACGACCTGTGCTGCTGTCTTCTTCTTCTATTCCTAATTACTGTAGCTCTATGTGTTTGTGTGTGTGTGTGTGTGTGTGTGTTTCTAATCAATATGAAAGCACATGTGACTCTTCTGTTGTTTGGGTGGTAACGGTACACAAGCTGCAACGATTAGCCGATTAACTGATTAGTTGCCAACTATTTTGATAATCAATTCATCATTTTGAGTCATTTTCTCTGATTCCAGCTTGTCAAATCTGAATATTTTCTGGTTTATTTAGTCTTCTATGACAGTAAACTGAATATATTTGGGTTGAGGACGTCGCCTTGGGCTTTAGGAAACAGTGATTGACATGTTTCAACATTTTCTGACATCTTAAGGATCAAACAACTCATCGATTCATGAAGAAAATAATGAAAATAAATGTGAGTTGCAGCTCTGAATGGTCCAGGTGTTCATCCCGGACATTGGCTTTGGACAACAAGTGCTTGTTTCAGATCGGTACGCCCTATGAACCAAATAGTTTAGGTCTAATTATAGTTCATGTCTAGGCAGGTCTGGGTCATGTCGTGGCGTGGTCGACACGAACAAATAAAGTCCAGCCAGAAAAAAACAAGGGTGGATAAAACTCCTGCTGCTTGTTATATAACATACACGCCAGTTAAGCTTAAATAATAGTTACCTGGATGTAACTGCGGTTGTATGAATACATGCGTAGCCCGACCGTCACAGAGAAGGGAGGGGGGCGGAGGAGACGCGATATTGTTTAAATATAGTAAACTGAATATCTTTGGGTTGTTGACTGTTGGTCTGGACAATACAAGACATTTTAGGTTGCATCTCTGGGAGCTTTAGGCGACGGTGATCCACATTTTTCAGCATTTTCTGACATTTAACAGATCAAACATCTAATCAATTAATCAAGAAAAAGTTCATCAGATTAACCAGACATCAACAAGTTAGCAGGAAACGCATCACTGGCAACTGTTTTGATAATCGCGTAATCATTTTTAGTCACATTTTAAGCTTCTAATATGTGAGAATTTGAGGCTTTGGGTTTCTGACAGTTGATCAGATGAAACAAGACATTTATTGAACGATTAATCGATTAACTGAGAAAATAATCACCAAATAATGTTACACTTGTAAACAAAAAGAGCTTGAGCTGTGTGGTTTTTTCAATAACTAGCAAAAAAAAAACAGTCAATATCAAATCCAACTGGATGTCACACAATATTAAAATCCTGATGAATTCTCATTAGTAGAAAAAAATACATTAAAAAAGGCAGAAAAGGCCACAAAAGCTTTCTTTATTGTACAAAAACTCATCTGTCTGAAGTCCAGACATTAAGTATTGATGGACTAAACTTTCTGAGGCTCTAACTCGGCTCACCATGGCAACTAAATACTGGGAGGCCATGAAAAGCTTGTGATGAGGCAACGTCATAATTGTGTGTGTGAGGGAGAAAGAGCCAAAGAGAAAGAGAGACATTTGTGCGGGTTGGTCTAAATTTTTCCTCCATCCAATTATCTTGTCTAAAATATCCTCGAGATAATATTATATATTATTTATCCAAAAAAAAAGTCCTTCTCTCTTCTCCATATATTTGCAAACTGGAGCCTTTATTGAGCATAAAGCAGCGTCTGTCTCCTTATAAATCTTTATATTTGCACTCATATATCCTCTGGAAAGACTCAGCATTCAGTAGGTTTTAACTGTATTTACTGGGGATTCACCTGAATCATTTCAACAGGCTGAATATTTATGACACGACTGCAGCGGTTTTAAACAGAATCGGACCAAAGCCGCTGAGGGGGGAATCACAGCTTTTCTGTATCCTATAATCCTGATATGAAAGTCCCTCATCTCTGCCGGTGTTGTCACAACCCAGCAAGGATTCAAGTCACACCTCTGCTCTTTAAAAGAAAACAAACTCCTATATGCTCCGCTGGTATTTTGTCAAGAATATTGGAAATAAAGGGCACATATGCACCACACCGAACACATAGAAATCCCAAGACCCGCTTTGAGCTGTCTAATAGAGCTGGAAAATTTCATAAAAGTGTGGAAGATGCCCAGCAGCACTAAAATAACCTGGAGGTGATGCTAATCTTACAACTCAGCGATAGCATGGACTTGCTTTTGCAGCCCTGTTAACCCTTTTCCAGCTGCAGCACCAGCAATGAATACAAAAAAATGCTTCTTCCACGCTCCACCCTATCAACAGAAATCCATCCAGTCAATCCAAAATCAATCACTGAAGCCTTGCAACTACAAACTTTACATCAGCTCACTGGTTGGTTTTAAAGGATAACTCTTTACTTCTTCTTTGCTGAGATGTAATTCCTGTTGAACCTGGGTTTGTGGTGGGGAACACATGTTTTCTAATTATCAGATTTATTCAGTGTAAATCAATGGAATATCAGTTTGTTTGGGTTGATAGGAGGGGCTGAGGATTACTTGGAGTTTATTAGACCTTTTTCCACTGCAGAAACTTGCTTTTGTTTCCTCTGTTCTCCGACCGCTGTGGAGACGGGTTCTCGGATCTAAATTTGGATACTAAATGCAAATTCCATGTACTTTCGAGAGTTTGCAGGCAAACAGATGCGTCATCACATCACAGCAAGGGAAACAACAAAAAAAAAACACAACTGCAACCAACATTTTACTACCAGGAAACTCAAACTTGGAGAACAAAGGAGAATGTCCTTTTGACAACCAAAGATGTCCAGAAACTCATTTATATTTTTGGGGCTTTTTAGTGAGAAATGGCGAGATAACACAGAGCCAAACAGTGCAGAAAGCAAATAAAAATGATTAAAGATTATAGAGGACTAGACAATCACAATACGTGCAGTGGTGCAAACTGAAGAGCTATGATTGGTACTCTTATCCTTTAACACTTTTAATCTCACAAAGAAAATCAATAACAACATCAACCCACAATGACCTGCTTACCAAAGAAACCCATAAAAATGACTTTATTGTTCATGCTGTTACCTTTTTGATAACTGTCCTGGTTTGTAAAATACTTTGAAAAAAGCAATGAAGAACCTCACAGCGAAGCCTCAAAAGATCCCTAAAAGTTCATGTTATGAGACTCCTGAAGTTACAGGTTGTTAAGTTCCTGTTAGACGTGTTTGATCTGTGATCCGTACAGATCGCCCCCCCCCCCACGGTTCAGCATGTACATGAACCGCGGCTTAACTGCAAAATTTAAAGTCTAATTGGAGACAAAGTAAACAAACTGCTGTAGCTACAAGTCATGGACAGACAGCGTGTCGCTAACAAGGATTAGCAACCAAATCAGCATCTACCGGGCCCGAAGTGAGCAGTATGTTTACCTGCTGTTTGATATGCTGCAGCTGAGCAGCTAATTAGCATCTATCAGCTAACTGACATTAGCGGTGAATGTTTGTTTGGTTAAGCTGCAACACGTGTGTTCATGTTTCTAAGTTATCATCAAGTTTTGATGACGTGGACAGAGGCTGTTGTTTCATTCACTACCGTGTTTAAAAGAGGCAGGTATCATGCATCATGTTGCACTTTAATTTAACAATTGAGTATTGAACATTTTCTAGATTTTATTTAAACATTGGACATGTTGAATGTTGTTTTCATTGAAGACCAAAATGATATGAATAACCATTAACGGTGAGTTCAGTGACCTGTTGCACCTCTAGTTCCTCTAGTTCCCCTTGTTCCCTTAGTTCCCCTAGTTCCTGTAGTTCCTGTGCTTCCTGTAGTGGAAAACGGCTTTAAGTTCATACCTTTTAGAGCAGGATGGGGTCACTATTAAAGATTTACTGTTTCTCAGGAAGTGACAGTTTTCCAGGACAGGAGGGAGTCTCATTTCATGGTCTCTTTAACAAATAAGACTCCAAAAAGCATCTTATAGCTGACAACAACTTTAATAAGGCACATTTATCTCTTTAATATACGAAAACTGTTTTTTTTTGTATAGATTCCCTTTTGCAAACATCTCATTAGAATCAGTTTGACTTAAGGTCTTTCCACAGACAACCAAGGACAGACTAATCTCCTCTTCAGTGAATATATACATATATATATCTATAAAACCTGATATATCAGTATGTTAAGTGAAGGTGAGGATGTGTTCAGGTGCACCAGTGGGTGTGTGTTTGCATTTCAATAACACTATATTACACATTAAATCTCTCTCTGGTGGCTTCACTATATACAGTTTAATGCCTTGAGGACAGGGTCTGAGGATCCATTTCCTCCTGCTGCCCTGTTTACTGGGAGATGTAATCATATTCCAGTAAGGCTTCCTTCCTGTAACCCCGCCACACACACACACACACACACACACCCCCGCTCATGCTCCTATAACTCAACACACACACACATCCCTGTCACCACAAACATGACATTCGAGCATCATTCACCACTGCAGGAAAGGACAGAAAATGCAGAGAGGGAAGGTGGAAGAACTGCATTTCACTACACAACTGGCATCACATCACACTTTTTACACACACACACACACACACACACACACACACACACAAGCACACACACACACACACAACTCCATCCTTCAATCATCATGGATCATACACTGGCTAGACCTGAAAGGAGGGAAGTGAAAGAGATAGAGGACACAACCCAACTTCTAAAGGCATTGAAAGCATTGAAATACTGAGTTCAGTCCCAGTTCCCAGTTTGCAAAAACACTTTCATTTCAAATGTGGCAGTGTGTTAGTTGCATAAACGTTGATTAAAGATGCACAAGGTTGAATAAAGGGTTAGGGTTAGGGTTAGGGTAGGGTAGGGTTAGGGTTAGGGTAGGGTAGGGTAGGGTTAGGGGGTTAGGGTTAGGGTTAGGGTAGAGTTAGGGTTACGTAGGGTTAGGGTAGGGTAGGGTTAGGGTTACGTAGGGTTAGGGTAGGGTTAGGGGTTAGGGTTAGGGTTAGGGTAGGGTAGGGTAGGGTTAGGGTTACGTAGGGTTAGGGGTTAGGGTAGGGTTAGGGTTACGTAGGGTTAGGGGTCAGGGTTAGGGTAGGGTTAGGGTAGGGTAGGGTAGGGTTAGGGTTACGTAGGGTTAGGGTTAGGGTTAGGGGTTCGGGTTAGGGGGTTAGGGTTAGGGTAGGGTTAGGGGTTAGGGTTAGGGTAGGGTTCGGTTAGGGTAGGGAACAGCCTCCTATCCAGACGAAGGAAGATGATGTAGACTCTTTATTTACCCAAAATTAAATCCTGGCATTGGTTGGTCACTTGACTAAGGCTGCAACTAATGATTATTTTCATGGTCGATTAACTGATTAGAAATTTGGCCTATAAAATGTCAGAAAATGCTGAAAAATGTCGATCACTGTTTCCCAAAGCCCAAGGTGACAACCTCAAATGTCTTCTTTCGTCCCGACCAACAGTCCACAACGCAAAGATATTCAGTCTACTGTCATAGAGGACTAAAGAAACCAGAAAATACTCACATTTGAGAAGCCAGAATCTGAGAATTTGGGCATTTCTTCTAAAAAAAAACATAATCGAATATTATTTTTCTGTTGGTTGACTAGCTAATCATTGCAGGTCTACACTTGACCTCTCGTAAAAAGAAATGAATCAAAACTCCAAACTGTCACATTTCATAGGTCTTGTTCTCTGGTCTTCAGATAGAGGTCTGAACCTGAGATCGGGAATTCAAAACAGCATCATCAAAAACTCCCTCCTTTGGCATAACAAGACAAGATTAGTGATTATTGGGATGCAGAGGTCTACAAAAGATACACACAAAAGTACTGATATGTATTTCTTAGCCACAGCTGAAACAGGACAGGCCTTGCTGTATCTGGTCTTGACATGTGGTCTTCGCAGGAGGCAGCCCCTTAAAACGGGACACAGCTTGAGCCTCTTAAACTGCAATAACCAAGCGCTCCGTCCACAGAAACCTTGACCTATCGAATCATCGCACCTTTCCGCCTTTGGTAACCTTCGTTATTTACTCCAGAGGTGGTGAACAAGAGCGTGCTGTGTGGAGTTAATTCACATCACCTCTCAGGACAGAACGGTATTAAAGGACCGGCGCCTTCGCAGGTTCAGGCTCTACAGTGCTGCTCATCATCCTCCAAACC
The DNA here is from genome assembly GCF_910596095.1 of Thunnus maccoyii. Taxonomy (NCBI): domain Eukaryota; kingdom Metazoa; phylum Chordata; class Actinopteri; order Scombriformes; family Scombridae; genus Thunnus; species Thunnus maccoyii. Next base: position 21,246,932 of record NC_056555.1, on the reverse strand, counting down.
GAGCTGTAGATTGAAGGATCATTCTTGACCTTGGAAACAGTAGTTGACAAAAATTAACACCACTTTTTTACTTCATCTTTTATGAATACACTGCTAAACGGACCTTGTGGTGTTTCCAGCGTCAAGAATGAACTTTCCACTCTCAAGTTAAAAGCCGACATGGACAAGAAGGCATCTACAATTCAAAACTTCATCTGCTGAGGATGATGAAGATCGTATGATACCACTGAAAGCTGGTGGTGAGATTGTTTCATCAACATCCTGTAGAGTTTTAAATGTATTTTCCTACTTTTTAAGCAGCCATTCATTTCTATAATGGTAAGAAAATAACTGAGCAGGCTCTATTATAAGCCAGAAACACTATAAAACGGTAAAAAAAAAAACAATAGTCATGGTTTATAGTAAATTGGGTAAACATGTAAAATCACTTGTAAAGACCTTTAAAGTTCAAATTTATTACCGTTTACAGCTGCAATCATACGAAGCTGTGAGGCAATTCTGTGAGGAGAGCTTATCATGTTTTCTTTGTTTCTGCTCTGTAGTGAATGTGTTTCATTTTGCCGAGCCTCTGCTTTGGTGGTCTATGAAATCTCTGCGCCATGCTGATAAAGCAGCCGACGAAACAAATTGAATTGTGGGTTTCAAAAAAAAAAAAAAAAGAAGCCAGAGTAACAGCGGCACTAAGTAGCATTCAGGGAGTAAACCTCACAGAGTTGATGACCATATTTCTACTGCAGTGGAAACAGAGTGTTTATAAAGTCTCACACTAGAGACAGCCTCCTCTACCGCAAGACACTGCCTCATTTCCTTTCTGCGGGAGACTTTAGATGTGGATCTTACACAGTAGCATTAATTAAAAAAAGCTTGTCTTCTGTTATAAAAAATCTGGATTAATCTTAATCCCCCAATCTCTATCCAAGTTCAAATTCACAGCATGCTTTTAGGGGTGACGAGTCCTTGAAACGAGAGGAAGCACGGCAGGCTAATAAACCCGCCAGACCTGTGTAACAACAACAAACCGACACAGTCCTCTTTCCTCAGGTGTTTTCCGAAACAAACAAATACCAACCTCTCTAGTAATTAGCCTCCAGTCATTCTGTGGGCAGAGAGGCTCTGAGTATCTGCAGCCAGTGTGAAGCAAGAAGGCACATTTCACACCAGGAGACGTGTCATCATCACTTCAGGGCTTAATGGTTTAACGGGAAAAAAAAAACAAAAACCCCGAAACAAAACAAAACAAGAACAAATGCTGCCTTCAAGTCTTGTCAGAAACGTGACGTTATCAACTGAACAAACAGAACGGAGCAAATCTGAACTCTCAGCGATTCTCCGGATGTTGGAAAGGAACCAATGTAAACAACTGTGCTATCTTAATTTCTGCTTTTATTACTGTAGCCTACTAATTATTGTTTCTAAGTACATGGAAATGTATGTAATTATAAGTTGAGACAGAGATTATAAGTACTTGAATGCAACAAAACCCTTAACTAGACTTTATTAAAACTGTGTTTAGACCAAGACTGTCAGGCCCACAAATACATGAAAATATTCTCAGGCCTTTTGGACCCTACTGTACATGTACACATACTGTATATACTGTATCCATACAATTACAATCATACACAAACACACACTCTCATGTGAAATACATACACAGATGTCATTTATATACACATGTACAGTCTGTTCTGTTGTTTTTAAATTAGCTTCAGCCTGATATACATTTCATCTAATGCATTGCTTCTCTCTATGTAACAATATATATATATACATAATGTTTTTATGTATTGTCCCAGTTAAATAAACTAACTAATGCTGTGATGACACTTGCGATTGATTCTATACTCCTGTATTGTGAACCTTTTATTGCTGAAGTTAACATTTGCTGCAGTGTTTTCTTTGTTTTTCTTGGCATGTTAGTTAACATTAGCAAGTGTCTGTAGCATGAAATACAGTAGCTGTGTGCTGTAGTATTTCTTAAAGTTTGCTTTTTGTGATTTTCTGTCATTTATATTCTGTTATAATGTTGGATGTTAAACATAGTCAAAGATCAATAACTTTAGGTGAACAAATGTAAAAAATGCCACCTTCAAGTCAAAAGCCAGGGCTTCAGTCTGCTGTCAATCGGATTTGAGAAATTACCATTTAAATAACGAGAACAAAAGCGAAATCGCACTACTATATATAGCCAACAGAAGTCCCAGAGCTGACCAATCAGAACGGAATGGGCTCATCAGGAGGCGGGCCTTAAAGAGACAGGAGCTAAAACGGCCTGTTTCAGACAGATGCTGAACTGGAGCTGCGTAAAAGGTCCAGTATAAGATAAATAAGGAGTTTTTTTGAACTGTAAATCATGCAAAGATATTCCAGTAGAGCCCCAGAATATAAATACAGACCTAAAAATGTGCATGATATGTCATCTTTAAAACTGCTGTAAGCTAAGAATATTGTGGGTTTCATTTGTAGTGTATATATATATCAACCCCTCACACACTGGGTGGTACCTTGAGGCACCAAAAGCAACACGTCTCCACCAAAGCGGTGCTTTAACACGGAGCTATTTTTGATTTGAACACCAGCTAAGAGCGATTTGGAAGTGGAATGTCCTGTGTGGAGAATGAATGACACGCACCGCAGGGACACATTAGCACCATTAGCTGTCAGCTACCCAGTGTGATTATGGTAGCTCACATGCCATGTTTATAAGGATCCCTGGCTTGGATAATGCGGTCAGGGTGATAACACTCTCTCTTCCCTAAAGGACTACAGATGTGGTGTTCTGGGTGTTTAGACATAAATGTTTCCAGCAGAACTTCTCGGTGGCTAACTTTAGAAAGTCTGTGCTTATGTTGAGCAGCTTTCAGGTGTGTGAAAATAAAGCAGGTTATTGCTGGAGAAGGTACATGCATGCTCAGCTGACATTTAATACAAATTGCAGGTCTTGCAGGATAGTAAGTGTAAAAGTCTTTGCTGTGTGCTCTGCGGCTAAGCTAACCACGCTAGAGTCCGGCAGATGGAGGCCAGATGAGGCTTTGAAGAGGAGATAATTACCCTGCACCACACCCAGACACACTGTGTGCCCAGCACGCCACCCAATGACATCAGTCTTCCTCTGACAGGGAGAGATGAAGGTGTGTGTGTGTGTGTGTGTGTGTTGGAATAGGTGAAGGGCAGGTGAACAGATTGGAGCCAACCGTCCATGCCTGCACACTCACGCTGGCCTTATGTGCCCCTGAAAACCTCCTACTCGTGAGTTCAGAAGTCATAAAGTCGGACTTGCTGTGCATCTGAAAGCTTAACTTGAGGCTAATAACAACATGGATCCTGTAAAAAGGTAATTTCAGGGTGGCTGTTGTCTTATTTTAGAAGCTCTGTGGCAATAAAGAAGAGAAAATACACTTGAAATTCGATTTATCAGTCACATGTGGTGTATTTGTGCTGATCAAAAGTTAGAAAAATTTAAAATATAAACAGAGAATGGTTTTAATTCCTCAAAAAATAGAAGCCAGGCAGTAAGAAATCATAATAACATGTAGGTATTTATAGTTGAAAAGACTTCTATGCTTTCTCTTACTCCCAAAATATCTCAGCAAATTGGATAAAGGATAATTTTAACTTTCCAAACTACATTAACCACTTTATTGGGCTGTTTTTTATTTAGGCAGTGACCATGAAAGAAGAAGAAGAAGAAGAGGTGGCAGATGACTGTTAAGTGAGACATTATGCATAGAAGCTGTTTGACATTTAGTGGCATTTTTAGTCTGGATAAGTAACAGAGAGATTAACCTGAAGGCAGCATCAGAGTGACAGAAATAGCTTTGTAGCTTTGAAAATACCACAAATTGTCAGTTTATGAAAAGAATAAAAAAAAAAAAGTACATCATGATCGCGTAGCTACTTTTAATTGGCTGCTGTGTTTTCATTGGTCGGTTAATCGCAGGAAAAGAAAACACCCCTAAAACTCCAGTTGGGAGTTGCGCCTTTCCACTATTAGGTCAAACCTCATATGGTTGGACTGTGTACGAAACGCTAGAGGGCTTTTAATTTGAAACGACTGATACAGGAAGAGGCGGTACGTGGTGACACCCGTGGCCGAAGCGACCAATGATGTTACACCATCGGTCGGCCTTGGCTACCTTCCTCACTCAGTCAGTGAGCCGTTCCCCTGTGATAACAGAAGCACCGATTCCTCTGGAAATATCTGTCGGCTTTCCTGCTGGGAAACCACCTAAAATGACAAAGAGGAGAATTAAATGGAACTAACTGACCCACGGGACTGAAAACGGTAACTCACATTCATTGTCATTAACAGCAGGGCAGGAATCATACCATGGCCAAACAGCCATAATGCCCCTTCTAAAATTAACCCCCCACACGGCCAGTTTGGCGTGTCCTGTTTTGAACTGGCTGTTGTGCCCTTAAAAGAAAGTTGCAGATTATCTCATTTAAAACTACATGTGACGCAGCAAATAAACAGACTCAATGTTTCCCAGCGTCTCCGTCATCACACTGGTTATCAAAAGCTAACCTGCTAGCTAACATTAGCTAACGCTATGTGACAAGCACAGGTAGCTTAACACTGTAACAGCAGTGTCTCCTCTAGGTTGAGTGGTTTGTCCTGGTGGGGGGAGGGTGGGGGGTTGGGTTGTGTATTGGTTTTTTTTTTTTTTTGGCAGTTAGCGGCTCGCTTCAAGCATGCATCTCTAAGATTTATATTTTAAAGCTTATTATTATGGTTTTGTATTTCTCTGCAATGTTAACAATTTTACTTTCTTTCTCAGCCCTTAAACTCGAACCATTTTCTGATGCCCCCAAAAATATATATTTAAAGAGGACCTATTATGCTCATTTCAGCTGTAATTTTTTTTTTGGACTCCACTAGAGTAGCTTGGGATGATTCACAGTTCATAAAACTCCTTATTTATCTCATACTGGCCCTTTATGCAGCCCCTCAACATACACAGTTTCTCTTTACAGTCCGTTTTAGCTCCTGTCTCTTTAAGGCCCGCCTCCTGATGAGCCCACTCTGTTCTGATTGGTCAGCTTTACGTATCAGAGTTGTGTAACTTCACCGTCATTGCAAACCAAACATTTCCTGCTTTACTGCTTCAAATTTAAAGCTTCTCAATGACTAACTAATGGGCGCCTTTTATTGTGAAGAATTTACAGGAAGTAAAAACGTGTTCCTCACTGACTTAGCGGAGCTTCATTAGCGGCGCTAAAACCCGGTCGAAACAACAACATATGAAGCTGTTTGGAGCTGTTTGGAGCTATTTGTTCAGCGGATCAGTTAGAAATAACGCAGGAAGGAAGAGCACAAGCAGAAACAGCCACAGTGATGATGTTTTATGAAGAGCTGCAGACAACCAGAACACCTCCAACAGGTAAACTACTTTTTTTACTTTGCTGTGCTGTGTCATGGCGTCATGGCTTGGCGTAACTACTCCCGGAGCAGAGCACCAAACTCGTGCGCCGTGCACATAGCAGATGTCCATATAAAGAAATCCGTCACAAACTGATGTCAGCTCGGGCCGAAAGAAGAAAAAAACATTGGAAACTGAGCGTTCTGAGTAGTCTGACGCTGCTGCTATTACTGCTACATATGTTTACCTCGTTATTTGACACGTCGGCCACTTTTAACATGAACATCCGACATTGTGACATTATATATATATGTGTCTGAAAATAAGGAAAAGCATAATATGTCCCCTTTAAATAATGAAATTAATACATAAATGTGCGACAATTATCTGACTGTGCAGTAAGCATTGTAACATGTGAAAAGGTTAATTCATGGATGTCAGGGGTTACTGTATCAAAATAAACAATCATTGGCGGCTCTTTGTCTGACAACAGGCGATGTATAAGTTACGCTTCATGACTGATTTGTTGTTATGCAGGAAAAGTCATGACAGATACAGACACAGATAATAAATAGGAACTTATTAGCGCTTGTTCCCCTTTTCCTCATTCGTTCCCTCTTTTATTTATACAGATGACACACCGAACCGCTGCAGCTGACAGAAAACTGTTTATACAACATCGATAAAGCTTTACGTAGCTCGCGTGTGTCTCTCTTCCTCATTTGTCATCAATCTCCTCTCCTTCGCCTGTTATCATTCTGCTGCTCCGTAGAGGGGAGGAAAGACCAGTAATAACATCTCGTATTATTACCAGATATAATGTCTCTGTGCTCTTTGTGCAGCTTATTATCATTCGTCACATCCAGCCTGAAAGGACGTCCGCGCGATCTGATTGGACGGAGCAGAAGAAGATCACACGCATATCTCGTAAAGTTTTGTCCCTGCGACCTCTACGCGGAAAGATTTATGTTTTTATTTTTTATGGTACATATATGTGGGTGGCGTATGTGTGTGTGTTTATGCATATGTACTGTAATATATAGACTTTCTTGTACTGAGCAGGTTTATGAGATCATGGCAAAGATCCGTTACTGTTTGTTCTGCTTTTTGTTTCACATTTTATCACGCTGACACTTTATGAATGTGAAATATGTTTTGTTTTTTTAAAATCTGAGTAGCTTCTTCTAGTTTCTTAGTGTGCAGGCTTTTGTTTTGAAGTCACTTTCACACCTATAAGAAGAAAAAAAAAAAGGTAATATTGTTTAAGAATGTGCCAGTTTTTTTTAATATTTGCTATTGTGGAAGATTTTTCTCTTTATTTTCACTTGAACTCTACATATTTTACTCCTTTGTGCTGCCACTTTTTGTTTAATCTCTTAAATTTGACCACCTACTGAGACGACTTGTTTGTAACGATACTCATATTTACACAGCAGAAGAAGATATGCAGAGTTGATTTAATGCGTATTTGGCATTTTCTGACTTGGCCGCACATATTTGGCGAGCCATTTAATCCAAATATAGAAGGTCCTGGTTCAAAACTATGCGGAGAATCCGACTTGAGATGAAATTGACGTGATGAGATCCTCTAAAAAGAAGACGTATCACTCTGTCGGGAGTTTTTAGGAACTACAGAAACAGTCGGCCAACCTGCACTGAAGCTACGTCGAGTAAAACAGAGTAAAAGTCGATTATAATTCTCCTTCCTCCCTCTGTTTCTCTCCTCTTTTCCCACTAAAATTCAACCGGAATGACTCATCCATTCTCGTTAAGAGACTCATTAGAGGAAACTGACCCCGCCCTGCCCTGCTGGGTCCTGCGGCTGTGTGTCTGTGTGTCTGTGTAGACTTGTGTGTGTTGTAAAGGAGGAGGAGGGGGGGGGGAGGGGGGGGTAATTAAGGTAATTAGCTCAGGATATCAACATCGTCAAGCATCTCCAGGCGAGCGACTGAGTTTATCAAAGGTTGAGATAAATAATGAAACACATAAAAGCCTTTTTTCTCACAGAACGCCGGCTGCTTACAGAGCACATTCAGGTCACGATACCACACAAATAACCACACACTCCTCCTCCTGTTTGTGTGTTTTCAGGCCATTTTGCTCAATTGGAATTGTTTATAGAGAGATAAAGCTGGACACTTATAACTATAATTGATTTAACCTCCTTTTCATATTGTTATAATTTTATGTTGATTATATTTGATTTTATTTGACTTTCAGCAGTTTGTAGCTGAAAGTTTATACATGTTTTTCTTATGTGATTTTGCATTTTTTGCTATTTTTTTTGTATTTTTCTAACACAACAATGTGCTGATTTTATGTATTGATGCACCGGGGCCTTTGGGTGACACGCACACACACACACACACATTGAAAGGGACAGCTAGCAGCTAACACATAAACCACTAAGCTGCCGGGGGGCTTTTCCCGCTGTTACACCGCTCAGCTCATCAATCACGCTTTCCTCCATTTTCATCACTAACAATCAATCAGATCAACTACCTAACCTCCCTTGACACCCACACACACACGCACACACACACACACACACACAGTGTTTGTGTTTGTGTTGTGGAGTGTGCAAAAGAAAAAAGGCAGTAATCGGGTTAAACCTCTCAGCACTCATCTTCAGTGGCATCTGTTTAATCCAATCGCCTTCCAGTAAACGCCTCACACGCTGGGTTGCCCCGGTTACCCAGTCCCAGCCCCGTGGTACACAGTACAGATCTCTACAGCAGCTCTGCTCTGCTCTGCTCTGCACAGACAAAAACACCGCAGAGGCCGACGGCACTCGATGAGTTAACGGCGCCGCTGGCAGGAGGAAATGTTGTCTCCTATTCCATCCTTTTCTGAGAAGCGAGCTGAACGGCAAAGAAAACAAGAAACGTCTCAGAGGGCAGAGCTGTTAAAATGTGCAGCCCTGATATCAAAGAGCAAATAAATCCAGAGGATATAAAAAAATAAACTTGCTTGCTATTGTTCTGATGCTATTTCACTCATGTTCAGCTTAGAACTGAACAACGAACCAATGTAAGACTCAAAATCACCTGACATTTGCTAACACAGAGATACATCTTAAATGTCGTCTTTTTAAAGATCTTTAAGCTGTATTACAGTTACGTTATTACATTTTCTGATCAAAGTTGAGTGTTTAATCTCAATTACAGTAAATATTCAGTGTTTGCTCATCATATTAACATTACAAATTACTTTGAAAGTGTTTGCTAAAGCTCTAATAGCAACATATACAAGACAAAACAACAACAACCAGTGGTTAAAGCACCAGTAATGATCCTAATATGGTCTATGAATGTGGTGAATCCATCTCCATCCACACAACACGTGTACATTTACAGCTACAAACGGACAACATAGATATCTACTAGAAGTATTTAGCTTAAAAAGCTAATAAAACAAATAGCCTAGGCTAAAAATATGTGATGCATTGTTTAATAAAAGCTTGTTCTTAATTAAAAAAAGAAGAAGAATAAAATAGGTCATCAGAATCAATATTCAACTTAAAATAAATCAATAAAAATAAAGTATGCTAATTGACTTAATGTATTTCTTTTATTTTGTTAAAAAATAAGCACTAATGTCACTAATCTGACTCATAACTGCTGCATATTTAACAGGTTTTACAGTAAATACAGTGATTTTTATTTCTTCTGTTTTGATGTTTAAAAATTAATGTAGTTGACGATGTAAATGTCTCCTAATTATTATTAAAAATACACAGTAAAAAATTAAAATGAGCTAATCATAAGTCACCTTTGACCCTTCATTAAGGCACCCGTGTTAGGAAACACCGCTCTAATTTAAATAAGACTTATATTATAACTAATTTAGCAAAATTCTGCTGGCCAAATTAAATTTCCAAGCAAATTGAAATTAAAAACATTGTCTTTACATGTGTGATATAATGCATTACATGATTTTGCTTACATTTACCATATCATGATATATATTAATATCAGAAAAACATTTATTGATTTCATCCGTGCAGAACACAGGACACACAACGCCCCCCCCCCCTCTGTGGTGAAAATGATCAGCTCTTCTGGTGCAACGTGTGTGTGTGTGTGTGTGTGAGACGCTACACACATGCATGACCATATGAGACATTAAGAGAACATACTGCAGTCCGGCCTCGCTGGATGACTCACACATGTGAGGCCGAGCCGTCGCTGACAAACAGCGGCGAGCAGATAGCGGCATGTACGCACGCAGATATATATATATATACTGTAGATGGAGCTGATGGAGTGCACATCCCGCTACATTTGCCCTCCCATCATGCTTTGCGGTGTGATTGATGAGTGACGAGGTGACGGGGATTGCAGCGCTTGCTCCTCTGCGCCATATGTTTCTGCCATCGAGGAGGAGGAGGAGGAGGAGGAGGAGGAGGGAGGAGGGAGAAGCAGGTTGAAGGTGTAAAAGAAGAGAAGATCAAGAGTGAACTCAACATCTTAAGTGTAAGATGTGAGGTTTCTGTCTTATGAATGTTATGAATCGAATATATTTTCTTACCACAAGCTTTTAGCAAAACGTATTTTGATGTTTATGTACAGTCTACTGGGAAATCCTCTCCATCCACAGCTGATTTATCCACAAAATATTCCACAAAAAAAGCCACAGAGTGAGCCCTCTGTCTTCTAAACACTAATAACCAACTACATTTGAATCCATGCAAACACATGCAACCAGTCCAGCATTCAAACAATCACTAAACAGCAACCAAGACGTACATTACACTTCCTTTAATAGTATCTAGATGTTTAAAACCAACCTTTAACTGTAAAGAACTGACCTGGAAAACCCCAAACTGTCTCTACAAATACTTCAAATCACATAACTTGTACATTAACCAACATTATTATAATGTAAATGTGGCAGATTTAACCAAAAAGACTGAAAATCATGTCATCATAACGGTTGGAAACTTTTTTTTTTTTACCCCACATTTGATGCACAAAAGTGAATTTTCTGGCTTCAGTAAGCGACAAAAACTTTCCTTCAGAAACCTCGAACACTACGTCCGTGTCGTCATGGTGCTTCATACTGTATGAAAAACGAAATCTCACTTCAATGACACACAACGACACGCTGTTTCCTGCAGCGTGCGTCACAACACGGCGGAAGAACAAGGCCCCGCTTCTGCGATTAAATAGATATATAAGTAAAGAACATGTGGGACTCACTCATGGTGGGGGGCCACAGGTGGGGGGCAGGTTGAGGCCCAGCTCGGGCGGGGCTTTGGACAGGTGAGGTTATTCTCCGCTGGGTCTTTCCTAGAGGCACTCATGTCCTGGGAAGGAAAGCAAAAAAAAAAAAACAGAAAGTGTGAGATCGTTTTCTTCATACCTCAAAGTCACTGAAGGAGAACTTCATCATGATGTTTCCTAACTGAGAAAAATGACCTTTGACAAAAGAACCGCTGGAGCTGAAAATTGGATAAATTGCAGTTGTTATTCAGGCTGTGAGCCAATTAAAGACGTGTGTTTGCAAAACAATAATTCAATCATCTAATAATCGTTCAAATCATTTAAAATTGCTCAAGTCTGAGGATCGTCTGAGTTTTTGTGTGTTTGTTGGTCGGACAAAACAAGATTTTTTAAACACTTTTATTTATATTACAGACAAAAAACAATACAGCTTTAATCCAGGGCTGCAACTTTATCAATTAAATCAATTAAAACGTCGATCACAAGTTCCTAGATGACTTGTTTACTTTGCAAAATCCGACCGACAGTCCAAAACCCAAAGACAATCAACTTATTATTAGTCAGTCAAAGCAAAACAAAAGACTTTCCATCTCTACAAAACATCATCATCATCATCATCATTAAACACACAAAAGGTTTCCTTCCTGAAACACAGGTCATGTTTTTATAATCATTCATGCGGAAACATTCGTCACAAATTAAAGACTTTCTTACCAAATAGTGTAAAAAAAAAAGCGCTGAGAAGCTGGGAAGCTGGAATTTTTTGCGATTATTTGCTTATCAGATCGATTAATTGTTGCAGCTCGATATAAATAAAACAGGCCCTGTTTGTTCCAGAGTGCACGGATGCATTTGAACGCATCACACATGCACACACAGTTGATTAAGAAGCTGTAATCTGATGATTGTACGCCGTAATAATCGGTAATCTGATCGTTCTGCAGATGCCTGCGCGAGGAGACGGGCGGGCGGGCAGGCTGGGCAGGAAGGGAAATGATGCTTGTGTGATGTAGAAATTAAGCCCCCCCCCCCCACCCTCCTCCCACCACCTCCACCATCCCCTCCCACCATTTTGCCATGAGCACAACGACTGCAGATGCTGAAGGATCCAATATCCTCCGGGGCGCTGCGAACAAAACCAGCACAGGTCAGCAGAACGCTTCAGCAGCGGAGGGAGTGACAAACAAGCAGGCGAACAGCAGAGCGAGCACACAGAGAGTCGTTCATACTGAAGACGGACAGAGAGCTGATGAGGCCTTACGGGCTCTGATGTCTCCGTCATTATCACGGACGCTGAATTTACACGTTTTAGCTGAGTTAAGAGCAGCGGCGGCGTTTCGATCGTGGAGGTTTTTAATGCAGACAAACAGCTGAAGCATCAACACAGAGCAGCAGAACTGAGATACTGCACTAAAGATGCAAGAAGATATAATCAGTGTATCTCTTAATTATCTTTTTGTTTGATGATTTCATCGTTTAAGCTGTAAATTAACAGAAAATAGTGAAAGATGTCCATCACCAGTATCCTGGAGGTCGATCGCTGTCAATCAAATCTGTTTTTCAGTGTTAAACTTTTTTTTAACTTGCTTATTTAGTCATGAATACTTTCCTTTAATATAGAAAGACTTTTAATTTGAAACCAAGTGTTCAGAGGCTTCAAAAGTAAGAAAACAACGATAAGCGGCACCAAGAACGACAGAACGTTTGCAGGTTTGAAGGACTTCATTACCCAGAAATCAAAAACACTCGATGTTGAGAGTAACTGAAGCTCAAGGACGACTTTTCAGGAAAAATAAGTTGTGAATTTAAGGAAAGATTCTTCTTTTTACTTCGTCTTCCTCTTTAGTCGCCTCAACAAGTATTTTTGTAAAAATCTAAGCTAACCAGTCTGATTCTCCTCCTGCTGCCTGCGGACATGTGTTGCACAGTAAGCGGCAGGAAGTGACATCTCTGAGGGTTTCAGGCGGACGGTCTAAACTTCGAGGCTGTGACCTGAGATTAAATCCACCATATGTCCACCTCTGCCCCCGAGCCGGGACGCCGGCCAGTTATCAAGAGGGAAACTAACAGGCCTGTACGCCGTGCAGCCCATCAACTGTCAGCGAGGAGCAGGGGTCGGTGTAGAGACTCTGGACTGGATCGAGAGGTCACGAGGTCGAGTTTGAATCGGGGGGATGATGTGTGTTTTCCACTAACAGACAGAGGTCATACGTTCTCTGTTACTGTTTGGTTATATTTACATTTACATGATTATTATGGTCATTATTAAACCTAAAGCTGAAACAATTAGTCAATTAATCAATTAGTCGTTTGACAGAAGATTCATCTGCAATTATTTTGATATTTATCGATAACATTCTCTGGTTCACGCATCTCCAACAGGAAGATTCGCTGCTTTTCTCTGTCTGACATCATTATAAATTAAATATTTTTGGGTTTCGGACTGTTTGTCGAACAAAACAAGTGATGTGAAGGCATCACTCTGAGACGATGTGATGGTTTAGATGGAAGAACTGTGATGTTTTAGACCTGAAACAATAAGTCAATTCATTGATTACTTAGTTGAATAATTATTTAAATTATGTCTGTACATGATTGTAAACTGAATATCATCAAGTTTAGACTGTTGGCTGAAGAAAAAGGTATTTGAAGATGATATTTTGTCTGTTTTATAGACTAAACAATGAATCGATTGACCAAAAAAAGGTTATAACAGATTGTAAGATAATCATTAGCTGCAGCCCTAAAAAGGTTTATTATAAAATATTATGATTCTCAGTTTCAGTCAGTTTGTAAGATATTGAGGAACAGTGAAACCGATGGTGGCATCGCTGCAAAATCTATTAATAAAAGCTTTCAAAAAACCCTGTCAGAGTGAAACCGCCACCAGACAGCAGCTGTGAGGGATGTGTAACTGCTATTATGGTTGTGTGGAAGAGTAACCGTGTAACCTCAGACTGGTTAGACCTCTCTGAAGAACATCAACCGTCCGCTGACACAAACACAAACACAAACACCGCCTACGCTCAAGACCGAGTATCACCACAGAGAAACAGGCAGCTGGTGGCAGAATTAATCCAAATTGATCTGTATCGGCCCTAATAAACCTATATTAGCCAAACACTTGTGTGTGTGTGTGTGTGTTGGACATTCTACATCTGATACAGGGTCAGGAGCCAATGCAGACCTCACACACACATGGCAGAGGGGCGGCTCAGCATCTGGTGTGTTGTGTGTGTGTGTGTTGTGTGTGTGTGTGTGTGTGTTGCTGCTCAGAAGCCGGGCATTAAAAGAGACAGCGGTGCAGCGAGCCAACAGGGATCAGCGGCCAATAAAGACAGGCAGCAGTAACTCGGTGCCAAGAGGCCTGGACAGCAGTGAGGGAATGCAGAAACCTTGTGTGTGTGTGTGTGTGTGTGTGTGTGTGTGTGTAGACTACATCTGGTATGTGGGTGGGCTGCCTGCCTTGTGAAGTCAGTCAAATTCTGCTGCAATGTATCAAATTCCTTATCAGATACCAGTCGATCTGCACGTTCTGGGAGCATAAAAGTCTCACAAAGCAAAAAAAAAAAAGTCAGAGTTTTAAAGGAATAGAGCTGCTGGACAGATCCACGCTAGCTGTTTCCCTCTGTTTCCAGTCTTTATGCTAAGCTAAGCTAATCAGCTACTGGTTGTAGCTTCGTGTTTATGGAAAAGGCATGAAAGTTGTTTTTATTTTCTCATCTGTAATAAAGTAAATAAGTGTATTTCACAACGCAAACTGTTCCTTTAACGCTGGAAATGGATTGAAGATCAATTTTATAACCAAAACAACAACTACAGCTTTCAAAATAAGAGTTTTTTTTGCAAGAGCTGCAACAATTAGTGGATTAATCATTTAGTTGATCGACAGAAAATTAATTTACAACTATTTTGATAATTGAATAGTCATTGAAGTCCTTTTTCAAGCAATAAATGACAACAATTTTGCAGTTTCAGTTTCTTAAATGTGCAGATTTGCAGCTTTTCTTTGTTTTCTACTCTAATAAATTGAATATTTTTGGGTTTTAGACTGTTGATCAGACAAAAAAAGCAATCTTTCATTATTTCCTGATGTTTTCTAGACCAAACAATTAAGCAAATAATCAAGAAAGTAAACTACAGTTAAAATGATTATGAAAGCAATCAGTAGTAGCTCTTATTTAGCTATTTTTCAAATATATATAGTCTGGAAAACATGGTAAAACACAGAATGTGAGCCAAGAAAATGAAATAAAGTCCAGCTACCGACGTTCCTGCGAGGTACCGTAGCGTGATCACACCAACACACACACACACACACACACACACAGAGGAAATACATTTAGGGTCACGTATACGACTGTAAACACAACAAACAGAGTCGTACTGAAGCCCCGAAACAAACAAGAGACCCAGTAAATCCTCTGTTGCTACGTTACAGACGGGACAAAAAAACCTGCCGGCCACCCGACACCACGCAGCCTGGCAAATAAACACACACACACACACACACACACACTGGTCCATTCAGTTGAGGCTGTGCAGACGCTGTAACAGAGATAGAAAGCGAATAGAAGAAGGAGATGAACTAGTTAGTGGTTGTTGACCCTGACGACGGCGGGGCTTTTCCATTTCCTTTCTGTCACTGAGCCACAGATTCAACAACAGCCTCCGACTCAACACTGACATGACTTTTTTTTTTTTGGATCGTTCATACATTTTATGTTCCTTATCCAATATAAAACCAAGTTTAGATTAATGTATGATCATATATTTACTATAAGGCAGGTAGGATAGTCATTTTATCAATCATTTATCAATGAAAACTGCCAAACATTCGCTTGTAAAGTGTGAGGATTTGCTGCTTTTCTCTGTTATATCGCTGGAAATAGAATATAATTGGCTTTTAAACAGTTTATCAGACAAAATATGCAATTTAAAGCAACATATATGAATAAAAACAACTATTATTTGCAGGTCTAATCACAACTATGTTTTATTAATGTGAGTTAAAGCGTCTTGCAGTGGTTTAAATGTTGCATTATGAGGTTTTGACTGAGAAACTGCTAGAAACACCGTTGCAGTACTTAGCTATTATTAGCAAGGTGCTAACGTGCTTCTATTCAATAGCTCTCTAAAATGCCACACAGCGCAGCGATTATGTCTAAAAGTCAGCGGGGAGGCTGTGTGTAAAAAGGTCAAGTGTTGACAATACTGTACTGGCAAGCAGGGTGGCATGACGACTCATCTGACCTTTCACCTCTAAATGCTGTGAACTATCTACCACACTGAGGCGACGGTGATGCTCTGTTAAAGGAATATTCCAACATTCTGGGGAATTATTGACCGACTGACTTATTAGATTAAAAGATTCATATTAATTTCAGCTTTTGTGTTCAATCCTTGACATGTTTTAACCTGATCTGCACCTCAAACATCTCTAACATCTTGAATTTGGTGAACAGGTTGCAAATCTCCTTCACCACTGATCAAAAATGACACCAGCAGACCAGCTCTGGTCACAAACCTGCAGTGCAAGGCCTAAAACATACATATGTTAGCTATTATTGTCTGCAGAATCAGGTCCTTTTGACTGGTTTTCCATCATTTTTAAAAAAAAAAAATTGTATGCAAAAGATACTGAAACTGATCCTAAAACAATAAACATTTGCTTACATAACGTCTTCTTTGATGACGGCTGAAGCAAAATCTCACTTGGTGATGGTGCAAATAAACATAAAGTCTGCAGAGTTCCCCCGGATCACATTCATTTGTCAAGACAGTTAAAATGGCAATTTGTCAGGCTGTATGTGCACTATATGTACAGGACTGTTGAGGAAATAGTCTTAACTTTGCAGAAATGAAACCTCTCTTGGTTTTAACGTATATAGTCCAGTTGTTGAATGAACATATGTAAGAAACTGGAGGATTGGTGAGGGAGTTGAAGCAGAAGTGCACCTACAGCACCAGTCAAACCTTCCCATTGTCTTGAACCAGAAACATTTGACTGGTGCTGTATATGTACATGGTGTATGCATGTGTTGAAGTACAGATATGCATGTGAATAGATATAAACACTAGTATATGTGTGACTGTATAAGTGGATTATGTATATTCCTTCTGGAGGTGAAGATGGATGTCTAGAAGTAAAGGCCCACAGTTACTGCTCAGTTTTTAATTTGCATTTTTCTGTGCAATTTGTGAATCATTTGTCACTTATTGTTATATTATTATTTAACAGGTAACACTAGTAGTAGTAGTAGCAGCAGCAGCAGCAGTAGTTGTAGTGATGTTTTTTTGTCTTTTCCAGGAATGTTGTTCCTACTTGAAGAGTTTTATCAGTATTTTGCATCAAAGCTGGGAAAGGGCTGATCCCAGAAAGGCAACTCAGCAGCACAGCAGTGACACAATGGCTCTTAAAAGCTGATAAAGCAAATAGTCTGACCCTGACACATCCTGACATGCTGCTCATTTCATTACAGCCTGACACCGACAACAAGAGATGAAGAACACCAGCATGAACTCGGAGTTTAAGACGTCTATTTATAACAGGAATGATATGAGAATAGAGGAGGGCCTGTGGAGGAGAAACATGTTTTTCTCATATTGTGGCTCAGTTTTTGGTTGTTTGCTTAAAACTGGAGGTCAAAGTTTAACCTCGTCTTTATTTAACACTGCAGTCCTGCAGCTCGACTGCATTTTAAAAGGTTTTGAGTCTTTAAAACTAGTGTTCAGTCACTGGTGGTGCACACTACTACAGATACCTTGTGTTTTCAAACTGTAAAGCCTCTGCCTGCGTTAAGCCGCTTTATCCTGAAGTGGGATAGGAAGGATTGAAAGACACACCATTGTCAAGCCAACAACAATGAAATAAACAGCTTCCTGTCAAAGTTTCCAAAATAAAACCATCTTTTACTTAGCAAGGCTTCAAACTGTACTATTACTTAATGTGTACTGGTACGTTTTATGCAAAACAGTCAGTTGATTAAATTGTACTTCAGGAGTTTTAAGATATACACTGTTTTCAAGCCTATTGTCAGGGACAGGAAGTTCCATTATTTATGCCATATTTATTATTAATAGTTGTAGTTTGTATATATCGATAGCAGGTGTTACTTTGTTGTGTTAAGTATAATTAATCACTATATTTGCAGATAAAATAACTGGGTTGTTGCATGATTTCTGTTAGTAATACACGTTTATCCCCAAGTGTGACACGTTTCACGCATTTCATTTTGAAAGTGCATTCGCCTGACATCCGGTTAAAAGTCTGATTCTGTGTAATTTGACGCACCTTGCTCCAAAGGTAACCCTATCCCTGTCCTCGTGAAGCAGGAAAACACACACAGCGGTTAACTTTATGAAACACGTGCACTACAAAAAAAAAAAAAAGACCCCGCATCCACGCGCCCACGTTTATATCCGCATATGTTCTTATTTAACAATGTAAACAACTGAGCTCCTCGATTCATTTCAACGCTACAAACAGCAGCAGCAGCAGCGCCGAGCTCATCACGTTGAGTGACAGGCCGTCACAGCCAATCAGAAGCCTCGCAGCTCGCGGCTACAGCCAATGGGAGGCTCTGATTGGTGCTCCGGCCGCATTGATTCCGTTGCGGGAGGTTGTCTGGGGGAGTTTCGGCGCGTCAAGCAGCCGGAGTGCGACCGGAAATAGAGCGATTTGATACTGAGAATAAAAACTGACTACAAATTGAAAATCACACATTCACACAATAAAGAAGTAAAGAAAAATAAAGGATTAAATATCTGAAAGAAGACTGAAGTGTCATTTGTTTTTCTTTTCTACTTTGTGCTCCTTTTTTCACTTTTAATATTTGCTATAATATGCCTACTTGTAACCACCAACAATAGAAATAAGGAACAGAAAACGTGTACGCCGTGTAAAGCCGAAATAGTCATTTATTCTGTCATCGTGTTACTTTAAGAGGTTGGATACTGAACATAGTGTACTCTGTGTGTCTGCAGACTTTCACATTGGTTTGCTTTTATATATAAATCTTGATGTTGGTCAACATAGTTAGAACAGAATTAGGTTAAAAAGCTTTAAATTTGCAGTCACTTCATCCTGAAATAATGTACAGAAGGACCTGAAGTTGTTAGAGCTGGTCAACTTTTAATGAATGAGAAAATAGTACTCTTGATAAATGTGATTGCTCCTACATTTTCACTGAAATCGTGTTAGAAGATTGTACCTGTTTATTCTTCATAACTGGACATTGTGTTCGCTCGTTTGTAGTATGTGACAGTTATATTAGTCTGTTTATATAGTTTGTGTTTATTGTTGCTCTCTTGGAAAAGAGATTTTAATCTCAATGAGACTTTTATCAGATTAAATAAAGGATGAGCTATTACATTTCAAAAGTAACCTTCCTAACACTGTAAATCACACAGAACCCCTAACAGGTCCATGCCAGAGTCTCTCTTTTTCAGGAAACACATTCACACAGTTACACATTCATACCTGGAAGCTGCCCAGTACAACCACAGCCTGATCTACTGGCCACTGAGCAGCTCCACTGGAGCGGTTGGAGTTAAGGGCCTTTGCTCATGAGCATCTCAGTGTCTGCCTCTTCACTTTCCCCACCTAGATTTATCCTGCCAATCACAAGCTCGCTTCTCTTACCTTTAAATCACCGTTGTGTCAGGTAAGGGGTCACATGAATGACCCCTTACCTGACATAAATTAGACCCCCAATCTGATAACGAGTTTTGCTTTTTGATGTTTTATTACAGAGGGCGTATGAAACCCATGACCAAAACGCTCATACATTCTGTCATTGTGTTACTTATGGATGAAATTATAATGAAAATAAATTATTTCCCTTTTTGCTGGGGACCCCTGAGGGTACCCGGACCCCACTTTGAGAACCACTGCTTAATTACATCTGTAAATCAGACTTTTATTTTGTAGAGTGATACCGGAAGCCTCCGTGCTCTAATCTGCTAGCTAAACGTCGGTGGGTTTGGCTAGGTAGGCCTCGGTGAATACAAATAAGCACAAAGTTTACAATAATGAAACACTATTCACCTTGTTTCGTAAACGTGAAACAACCGAAATAATTTCACACAGACGTGCAATAAAGTCCCCAAAAAGCCGCGACGCCATGTTTGCACTTCACTTTGTGGGGGAAAGCTGCCGTTAACGGACTACCGTCATAACGCCACCGTTTCCCACTGACAGATCGTTTCAAGTTCCCCACCGGCTCCGACGTTAGCTCACAACGCCGGAGCTGACACAAACTCACGGAGGCTCTCACCTTGCTCTCAACTCGACGGGTCCTGCGTTATCATCACACCGCCGCGGGAGTTATTTCCCCGGACAAACTGGAGCAGAAAATGTCCATGGTCCCGTACCAGGAAGTCCAGAGCACTTCTCAAACTCCGTGCGGAAAGCCGTGCAGGATCCCAGCCAGGTAGCAATGCGCCGCCCGCAGGGCTGATCTGATCTCACCGGCTGGATGCTGCTGCTACTGCTGCTGCTGCTGCTGCGACGTCCCCCCACATACACACACACACACACACACACACACACACACACACATAGAGAGAGAAATGACCCCCAGTTACCCGGGTCAGTTTCATGATTTACTGCTCTGTGACAGTCTGAGCATGAGAGAGAAAAAAACACTTTATGCTGCATGAAAAACATAAATGATTCCCCCTTATTAAACAACATATGTAAACAAATAGACCTACGTGTTTTTTAGGAGAAGCTATTTGTGTGACCCTCAGGGCTCCTTGAGGAGGGGGTTCAATGGGGTCCCCAGCAAAAAGGAGAATAATTTATTTTCACTGTTATTCTATTCGTAAGTAGCATAATGACATAATGTATGACTGTTTTTATTTCATGGGTCTCATACACTTTCTGTAATAAAACATCTAAAAGCAAAAAACTTATCAAATGGGGGTCCATGGTCTAATTTGTGACATTTGAGGGGTCCTTGACGTGAAAAAGATTGACAACCTCTGTTAGTGGTTTGTTGTGATGTTAGTGTTGAATTGTAATATCTTACAGATTACTAGTTACCCTGTTAAAAATGTAATTAGTAATGTAACATATATATCCTTTATTTAACCTGGTAAAAGTCCCATTGAGATTAAAATCTCTTTTCTAAGAGAACAACAATAAACACAAACAATACAAACAGACAAATATGACTGTCACACACTACAAACTACTGAACACAATATCCAGTATTTATGCAATAAAAAGTCAAGGACAAAAATCCAGTTATGAAACAGTTATGGTGCAATTTGCTAAAATGATTTCAGTGAACATTTAGGAGCAATCACATTTGACAAATCTTCAATCAAACTTTTACATTTTAATTTAATGCATTCTAACTCAAATTACCGTAATACCACTTACAAGGTCCCCAAATAACTTTCCCATAAAAACAAATGTAAACAAATAACTTTTTGACATACACTTTATCATTTTTGACTACTAAAAAAACAAAATCACATAACTTTCACACCACTTTGATACCAATTAAATTAAGAATTCACGTGAGCCCAAAATGACTGAAATCCCCAATAAATAAATAAGATAAACTGTACATACGACTCATTTATTATATTAACATGTAAACATTCTTCAACTTGACCCTGATGGCCTCAAAACACAACTTTAAATGTAAACAAATCATGTTTTTAAGGATATATATTTTCAAGACTTTTTAAAAAAGCTAATATTAATTAGCCAGACATACAGGCTCCAGCTTGATTAGCCCGTAATCGATGTGAATTCAATCAAAACTTTATTCTCAGATAGTTTTGTGCAGGTTTGAGTGACGGTTACAGGCTTTAGCTGAACTCATCAAACACCCTACAGATATTTATCGGCTTCTAGTTTCATTTGCATTCTTATCTCAGTTTTCTTTGTTGATGAGTGTGTCGAGCGTCCACATGGTGCGTGCACGGCAACTTCTGTCTCATGTTCACATCACACAGAGGAATCCGTTATCAGTGCTGTTTACATAACAACCACACAAAGTTATTTGATAAATAACAGATAAATGATGAACCGCAGTACGGCATTCAGTTTCCTTTAGATATATCTGCTCTTCTCTAATATAAACAATTATTCTACACTTTTCCTTTTATAAATGACATCATAATTATATCACAACACGTCCATCTGTTAGAGGGTTTGCTGACACGAATGCCTCTGAACCTGATTCTTTTGAGGTCATACTGACCTCTGTAGGCAGGAAATGTGAGTAGGAGAGCTGACTGCTGAGCCGCAGGCTGCAGGAGGAACAATGAGAATAACAGGAAGGGAAGAAAGAGTAGAGGAAAGAAGGAGGAGGCACATCACAGAAGGTGCTGTTACTGGCAGGGATCTCTTTAAAAGATGGTCAAGAACAAGCAGATTTCATGTAAATTGGGCATAATTGGAAAGGAAAGGAAATGATAGGGAACGAGGCTTTTACTGGCAGATTTCAGGCTGAAAATGAGCTCTTGACAACCTTTACAGATTTCATGCAAGTTCGACATGACAGGAGAGGAAAGGAACGGCAGGACTATCATGACATGCTTTAAAAACTCCTAAATGTAGCTGTCAGCCTGCAGATGCCTTGCAAAGTTGGACATGATGGAAAAGAAAGATTATAGTGTTGTCATTCTTGGAAAGCCTTGAAGAGCCTTGTCCAAGTTCAATGCAACTTAGACATGAAAGAAGAAGAAAGGAAAGGAAAGGCAGGACTATGACACCAGGGTTTTTACTGGCAGATTTATGTTTAAATAAGGACTTTAAAACTCTTGTATCAGCCTGCAGATGCATTGTAAGTTGGACACGATGGAAAAGAAAATTAAGGAAAATTATAGTGTTTTTTAATCATGTTTTTAAGTCTTAAAAAGTCTTTAAGAACGACTAAAATAAATAAAGTCACATTTCATGCCAGTTGGACATGTTGGAAAGAGAAAGACATGGAGAGAAACTGCTGTTACTGGCATGTTTTGGTCTAAAAAAGAATCAAAACTCTTAAATTTTGCTTTCTACAACCTGTAGATTTAATGCAACTGAGACATAGGAAAGGCAGGACTATGACACCAGGGTTTTAACCAGCATATTCTTGCTCAAAAAAGGATTTAAAAACTCTTGTATCAGCCTGCAGATGCATTGTAAATTGGACATGATGGAAAGGAAAATTAAGGAAAGTCTAAAATAAATAAAAAGTCACATTTCATGCCAGTTGGACATGTTGGAAAGAGAGAGAAATGGAGAGAAACAGCTCTTGCTGGCATGTTTTGGTCTAAAAGGAAATCAAAACTCTTGAATTTGGCACAAGAAAGGAAAGAAGGGATCATCACAACAAGACGTTTATTGGCAGATTTCTGTTTAAAAAGTCTCAAACGTGGCTCTCAAAAAAACCAGATGAATTTTTCTCAAGAAAGGAAAGGCGAGATGATCACGACAGGACCATCACTGTCAGATTTCTGTTTAAAAAGGTCTTTAAAAGTCTTAAAATCCGTCTCTGTACATCCTGCAGATCCTCCGGCTTTCCTCTCCGACACAAAGCCGCAGCAGAGCAGCGTGTTGGACGTGCTCAGAGCAGAGCGGCTTAGTTCAGCCGGGCTCGCTCTACTGTTTTGTGTTTCACTTGTGGTTACAGCAGGCGAGGAGGTCCTGGAGGAGCCTTAAACACACACCCGGAGTGTATAATGAGGGCTGGGTATATGGCTGCACTGTTTACTCTTAGAGAGCATACTGTTTATAGAGAGGAACTGTTGAACCTCCTGGCAGACCATATTATTGACTGCAGAACACCGACTGGTGACTGAGACTACACCTGATGCGTTCCAATGCAACATGTGGTGGTAAATACAAGGGACGGGAAGCAACTGTGACCTCTAGTCTGTGATCAAACAACCCGTAGAGGAAACCAAGTATACATATTATTTTCCTCTAAAACGCTGTGCACCTATAATTTGTGATGTCACCCAGCTCTTGTTAGGTTGACAGGGTGGGATTTTAGAAATACTGAGGTCAAGTCCCTCTAGTGACCCACCTCCCTCGCCACAAGTTGACTAATATTTACATTTTTCATAATTAACTTAACTGTTTAATTGTTAAAAAATGTATTTTCTGTAAGTTTTAGTTCCCAACATGAAAGTCTACAACATCAAAGCCTTTTACAAGTATTACTGTTTTCTTTATTTCATATTTAGAGTTCTGTTTATGGCCTAAAAGTTGTCAAATTTAAAAAGATTTAGTCTAAAAATGTGGAATCTGTTGATCAAATATCACTATGTTTCCTTTTTTTTAATTGTAGACAGTAAACTAGGGGTGTGCCCGAATACAAATACATTATTCGGCAAAGCACAAATAGTGTTTTTCTTATGAATATTCATACAAATATTTTAAAAATTATTTGTATTTGGGAAGAAAAAAACCCATCAAATAACAGCACGCAGGTCGGTCACATCGCTATCTCAGTGTCTCTCCTCTGCTCCGCTGTTATGTCTATCAGCAGGTCTCAACGAGGAGAGTCACATCCACCTGCTACATGACGCACATTTCCTAATTTGGACATCGCTCCCGGAGTTGGGGTTGTTCCCCAAAACCTGCTGTTCCCCTTCTCCTTTCCACAAAGTTAGGTTGTAAAAAATAGGCAATAAATGAAAAGTGCAAAGCAATAATCACCTCTGAAGTTCTTTCCTATTCGTTACACGCTGTACTGTCTCTGTGTTATGGGTGTATAAATAGGTAGAGGTTTGTCCACAATTAGGCGATGATGAGTAAAGTTTTGCTCGAGACCCGGTGTGGGGACTTCATTCGTAAGGTAGTTTAGTCATGACCACTTATTGTAACACTTTAACTTTCTGAAATTAAAAGCAAAAAACAGGATTTTTAAGCCTCTTTCCAGTTTTATTAGAATAAAAATACAAATAATTTCATCGCCTCAACAAATACAGATACAAACACAAATACCGGGCTCTCTGCACATCCCCACTGTAAACTCAACAACCCTTTTATTCTGAATGAGTGAGAACAGGCTTAGATGTATTGCTACATCAGTGTATTTTGTACGTTAAAAGTACTGCAAATTATTTTAACACATATGCAGATATTTTATGAGCATGATCTGTGACATCACAACCGGTATGCAACCTACACAAGGAAGCCACCAGTGAACAAACACTGAGGATGAACTTTACAGTGAAGAAATATTTATAGATCCTGGAATACTTTCATGTGGAAAAACCATCTCAGACACACATTATTGTTCCAAGCAGAGTATTTTTATATGTCTTCATACATGTCTGGAGGGGATCTTTAAATAAGTTTGGGAACTAAAGCTCTACAATCAGCTAATGGTTGTAAAAATTCCCAGAAAAAATACAAAGTACATGATCTCAATGTCCTCAGTCATAACTACAGCCCTGGAGGTTTATTACATTAGTTTTATACCATAAATTTAAGATGCCTAAAATAATTCTTCTATGTACCTTGAATTATTACATTTCTACATTTGCAAATTTGTTAACTTTAGTTGTCTTCTGTTGTATTTTTGATGGTTTTTGTAAGGTAAGTTTCCCTTAAGGAGACAGTAAAGTGACCTTATTAAGATTAAAAAGGTTTACACTCAACCACATATGTTTAAGTTGACTGGTGTAGGAAAAAGTTTGTGTTTTTGCCCCTAAAAACCATAAAAGACTCTTTTAGATGCATCAAATTGCTACCCTAGGTCTAAAAAGGCTTGTAAATTAAACATTTGGTTTAGCAACATTAATCTACCTGAGGATTTCTACGGCTGAATATCGACTTTCACCCCCCCAAACATCAGACCCAATCCAAGTCAGCCATCGATTTATTCATTTGCTGCATGTTGTGTTCATTTATTGGACATGTCCGTCAGTTGTCAAGGACGCACGTTCGGGGGGGGGCGAGGGGGGGGGGGGGATCACAAGTTAAATCCGACGCAGTGCAAACACTGGAACGCACAAACAAGCAACCAATTTCAACAAAGCTGCGGTCTGATCAATCAACGAGCCTCAGTCTGCTGTGGGGGCTTCACAGCTCAGCGGCAGGAAGCTGCAGCATCACAGCCAGCAGCTAATCAGTTGCCGGAGATGTAATATATTTTATAGCCCGATATGTGACAGCGCCGCAGACCTGTACCCACTTAGTGGCAGGCGTTACGGCCTATTTGTTATCCTAATGTGTCATGTGACCATGTTAAGGGGCAATGAGAGGGATGTGTTTCCGGCTTCGTCCTGCTGCGAGTGTTGATTTCATGGCCTATTAAGCTGGTGATTGTGGCGCTGCTGTCTGCAACAAAGCCTACATCAGTACCACCTGCGAGAGCTCCAGACACACAACCGCACACAGCTGTGACGCTTAGAGACAAACACACGAAGAGGAATGTGATGGAAAAAATGTCTGAGTTCTCCATAATTAGAGATGCCCTTAAAGTATGAGGTCAAACGTCCTGGCCGCTGTGCAGATAATTTAATAGTCGATAAAGACGTATCATCGTCGCCTGTAATGATGCCGTGTGACCAGAATTCAGAGTGCTGGTCATGTTCATCAGCATAAATAGGCTTCTTACTGGTTTTAATATCACATCAAAATCTGGTTTCTCTTCAATGGCTCCCTGTTTGTTTTAGAATTGATTTTAAGATTTTACTGATCACTTTTAAAGCACGTCTGGCTCCAAGCTACATAACAGATATGCTGACCCCCCGTACGAGCCAGCCCGCAGCCTTAGATCCTCCAGGTGGGGCCCTTCTAGGCTGTTTCCATCAGGGCCCCTCGCAGAATCAGTGACTTCTTTTAAATCACTTCTTAAAACTAATTTTTGCAGACTTGCTTTTATGTAATGTTGTCTTTAGATCATCTTTCTTTAAAACTTTTTAATCATCTCTTTATTGTCTTTCTTTGCCTTCGGCCGCCATCTTTTTAAGGTCAGATCTGTTATTGTTTTCTGTTGCATTGTGCTGCTTTTGCTTTGTCTGTCAAAGCATTTTGTAAACTCTGTCTGTGCTATATAAATAAAGATATTATTATTATTATTATTATTATAAATGTTAACTGAACTAAACAGCTCATTTGTAGTTTCTGATATCACACAGTCTGAATGATTAACTTACTGAGGTCGGTTTATTTTTTGTTATTTAATTAAGGCTGCTGTATATGTGTTAAAGGGTTTATATCTCCCACACAGCTCTTTATATACTGACATATTCAAATTAAAGCTGATACCTGGCACTTTAATGTAGAATCCATCACTGCATTTCAAATTGAACGTGCTGAAGCCTGAAGAACAAAAAAAAAACAAGTGTAACAAAAGCAGAATGTTTATAATTTTATACTGAAATATGGCGACTTCGGTGCAGGACTCTTATTTGTATACTTTGGACGAGTCGTGATGATGAGTTTCATCATTTATGAGTTTAATTTTATGTGATATATATATATATATGCATGTATGTATTGTGATATACATTGCTTATTGCCATGGTAAATAAGTTTAATACACTAAAATTGTTTTAACTGATTTAACTTTTTACACCAATTGGGTAACATTACACAATCAAACTTAAAAAGAGGATGCAAATCCTCTGTAATTGGTCCAATTTAACAAGTAAAGCCATGAAGTAACTTATAGCACTTCTGCCAGTTGCTCTAAAACTTGTTATATTGGAAAAAGAGCAACACTTGAAGCCAGTGTGAACAGCCAGAGCTGATTTGGATACACAGAGTTGTGATATTCACCTAAAATGCTTTATATATGACTCATCTCAAGTCTGCTTTCAGCCACACTGATCAGACTCCTGATGAAACAGATAATAATCCTGACGGCTGCATTATTTTAGCACAGCTGCTTCTGAAGTTTAACATCCCAGTATCAATGATTATTTCCTCCCTTTTTCCAGCTTTACATTATGTTACATGTTCACAGGAAGAAAATGTTGACACTTCAAAGGTCTGATGGGCGTCGTCGGATGTACAGTTGTGCTGAAACAAACACACACACACACACACACACACACACACACACACACAGGAGTCTCTGGCAGAGATCAAAGATCTCAAGACTGATTCGAGATCCGGCGCACCCCCCAACATCAACGAGGAATAACAGGCCTAATGAAGGCTGCGCTAATCCCATCAAAGAGTTTGCAATGTGAGTACAGACACAAGCATTATCCTCTGACAGGTGACGTCCTCCTTCATGTAGAATCAGCACAGCAGTGGGATGTTTTCGGTAGGTTTTCTTGGCTTTGATGAGCAGGACATTTGGGTTTCTGGAGATTTATTCCCCCCCCTCTGCTCGGCACAAGATGGCAGCATTGCATCATCTAAATCTGTAAAACACCGAGCTGCATGCAGAGTCTTGTAGTAACTGTGTTTCATATATCATTCTGCTTCTTCCGTGTGCTGCCAACAAGCTTAAGCGTTGCATAAGCATAACAATTCAGTGAATATTTTGTCTAACAAAGGGGAATGAGTCACTTCAGTTCTTCAAAGGAAAGCATAAGAAATGGAGGGGAAATGTAAAAAAAAAAAAAAAAAGACAAAAAAAGAAAGAGAAAAAATCCCCACTCTCCCATGCCTTCCTTTGATCAACGCTATAATTTAATTACCTGCATACCAAAGAGAGCCTTTATTTGGAATTTCAGTGTCTATTATTTATTTTTCCCCCCCTCTGCATGGCACAGGGAATTCAAAGAGGGGGTTCAAAAGTTGAGAAAAAAAAGTTTTTTCTCGGTCCCTGATAGTTGATTTAAATGATTAATCTAAGCAGCGAAACATAAACACAAAGAAGAAAAGTGATTTACAGCAGTAAATATACTCAAAGTAGCACTTCGGTTCTTGAATCGTTGATCTTAAATGATGCAAATGATGTGTAGATATTTTGTAAGATGCAAAAGTTTTCTACAGAAAATTGAGAAAATGTAATAATAATTTCCATTTGAGATAAACTGAGATACATTTTTCTTTTTCTGTATTAGATTAGCAAATGTACCACTTCATAACAATAATAATTGTTACTTTTCCACCATCAAAACTGTATGAAATTGTCAAAAATGAACATACATTTGCAACAAATACATTTAATTTCCATGTTTTATCATCTTTCTGTTTACCAGCTTAAATATTAATATATCTTTAATTTAACCAAACACCTCATAAGTATGTTTTGAAACGCTACATTCAGAACGATTCATTTACTGAAGTCAAGGTCAGGCAGCCAGCGTCCCCTGTGTCTGTTTATTTTGGTTATTTGATTAAGGCTGCTGCATATGTGTATCTCCCACACAGCTCTTTCTATATTGATGTAAACCTACTCAAATGAATGCTGACGTTTCACACTTTAATATAGTATCCGTTACTTTTACATCTAAAAATTGAATGATGCATGGAGCCTTACATGTGTAACTGTCCAAATACTTTCCATCTGGACTGTATATGCCTCTAGCTTGGGTAGAAAAGAGTTCCCCTTCCTGAATGAATTGGGTCCTTATGTAAAAAGTGGAATCGGACAGGAAAAAATACACATCTAGGACGTGACCTCGGTGTTGTCAGCGGTCAGCGTGACCCTGATTCTTTGTGATTCTGTTGTGACCTGGAAAAATTGCAAAAAGACTCATTTTCCTACACTTTCCTGGACTAGTTCCTCTCCCCTCTGAGCTGCATTAACCTGTTTAAAATCCAGAAACTCAAAATATGCATTTATTGCTCTAAAACTCACCTTACCCCTGACCTTTCATCTTCTACGGTAACTCCATCAGAGGGTGATCTGACTTCCTGCCTCGGCGAATCAGGCAGAGCAGCAGCAGCAGCTTCTGCAGGCAGTTCGTCTTCATTAGCTCGAGTTCTCTTCCTCTCATCCTCTCTCTATGATCTGACCAATTTCCTGTTCACCGAACCCCACCGCTCGGTCGTCTTCTCTCCGTGGCATCGGTGAGCGCAGGAGAGAGAGAGCATCCTGTCTGGTGGTGGTGGTTCCTCACACACGGGAAGGAAGCTTTTTTTCATCGGGGGGAATGTGACGGATTGAAGACTGAGTGTTGTTCTCTCAGCCCCTGCAGCGTGTCTTGTTTCTACCTCTTGTGAAGCTGTGAATAATAGACTAGCTGTGTGGTTTGGTGGTTTAAGAGCCTTTTTGTATCTGCAAGGTGGTAACAAGTAGCCTGCTGATCCACGGCATAATAATACATTTATCTACTTTATTCCACCTGCATCCAAAATATGACCTGAATTACTTACAGTACTCTATACACACTCCCCCCCCAAAAAACATCAGCATGGTTCTGATTTTTCATTGAGAGTGACTCCTCTGTTTTCATCTGCAAATAATGTCTTTGTGTTTGGTCTATTGATCCAGTATCACTGCTGTCTACTCACTATAAATAGTCTACTATTGATTGTGGGATTTATTCATGTGTTATTCATTCTTTGCCCACGGAGAGGCTTTATGATGAGCGTTTTTTTTAAGGCCCTCCAGCTTCAAGAAGTGGTAACAAAAAAAAGAAAAGAACAGTTTCGTGGTGTTCTGCAAGGTTATCTGGATGCATTCACTTCATCTTGTGCAATTATTCAAAAAAAGCTGGTTATGACTCAGGTAATTGCGTCCATTATGACAGGAAAATATTCATATTCTCTTTGGGCATTGGAGATTTTTTATGTGCATCAAATCTTTTTAAAGAAAAGCAAAGATGTGCTGTTGCACGGCCTAAATGCTATTTCAAAGGCTTTTTTTTTTTCTTTCTCGGATAAAACTTTGCAGGAATCTTTGAATCCTTGAACTCATCTGAGCTTGAAAAGGGTCATAGTGGAAGAAAATGAGTGCTGGCAGTGGTAGAGCTGGCCTTCAAACATACACACACACACGTGTTCAGTCTCAGTTTATTCGGATATTGTGTCTGTCTGTACGGACTTTACCTTGAATCTCGGAGCATCCTGGGCGACAGCTGATGTAGTGGTCATCTTCAGACACTTACCTTTTCTACAGAAGGACCACAATCTTTAAACTGAATGTGTGTGTGTGTGTGTGTGTGTGTGTGTGTGTGTGTGTGCAACCATCATTTTGAAAAATACACAACAACGCGTCGCCTTAAACCTTCCCTTCCTGGCCTGCTTTCACATTTTAAAATATAAGAGGGAATAAAAAACCTAAAGAGCAAAAACTAATGAGAAAAACATGTAGGAAAATAAAATCTTCAAGAGCAGACATTTTCTTGAATTACAGGCCACATGTTGACAATAATAGAGGTGTAATATTATCTATCCGTGGGTAGGATCCACAGACTGAAGGGAGTTTATTGTATGCCTCGCCTGAACCTTACAATCAATATTTAATAACAGACTTGGTGGACTCGTGCGGTGATGAAAGGAAAATATGCCATAATGTGCCAGAAAGCACACATTGTACAGCCATGTGGATATTTGTAGTGTGAAGTTATAGATAAAGATAAAAAAAAATAAAATAAAATACAGGTTGCAGCTTTGGCTTAAAGAGCTGGTTTGACGTGAGGGAATCTGCAGATTGTCTGATTTATTAGACCAATA
This sequence comes from Thunnus maccoyii, assembly GCF_910596095.1. Lineage (NCBI taxonomy): Eukaryota > Metazoa > Chordata > Actinopteri > Scombriformes > Scombridae > Thunnus > Thunnus maccoyii. The sequence continues at coordinate 21,215,799 of NC_056555.1, read as the reverse complement.
TTGTCTTAGACCTTCCCATCTTTTAACACTCTAGACGCGGAAATAACTTAGTTAACCTTCTCTAAGTGAAGCAAAAATACCTTTTTTTTTTGTTTTTTTGGAACATATGTCAAAACCCCACTTGATATCTGTGAGTGTAAGGTGAAAACTTTGACCTTTGACTTCTCTTTCCTCTCTCTCTACTGGGGATGCAGTTGTGACGGTGAGACAGTACGGGAGTGGATCGGACACAGAGTGGACATACAGTGGACAGGTCTCGCCCAGGACAGCGGACAGCGCAGGAGGAGGTCAGTGCGGGGCCAATCCCCGATGAGGGAACATATTTACGGTGGCCAATAAACATTGAGCCGTCCCCCCCCCCCCCCAGATTAGAGTCTGCCCTCTTATTGAAAAGCCAATTAAAGCTTTTTTTATCTCAACAGCTGGGCAAGCAAATGTGGGAGCTTGGGAAAAATCTGAAGAAATAAAAATGGTGGTTTTGAAGCAAGTAAAAAGAGAAAAATCTCATCAGAATGAAAGAAGTGCAGTGCTTTAAGGAACAGTTCCATATTTTGGGAAGTACACTCATTGGCTTTCTTGCCGAGAGTTAGATTAATAGATCGATATCACTCTTACATCTGTGCTACAGCCAACAGTTGGTTAGCTTAGCTTAGCATAAAGACTAGCCTGACTCTGTCCAAAGGTAACAAAATACGCTTACTAGCACCTCTCAAGCTCACAAATTAGCACTTGTTATATCATATTTGTTTAATCCGTACAAAAACTTAAGTGTAAAAACAACAAGTTGTGCTTTTTCGAGGGGCTGGACTATTTCCTGGTTGGGTGCAGTGACTTCCTTAAAAGTCTGCTAGTTGCCTGATAACCTCACAGTGATGTTTAGAGGCCTGGTCAAGCAATATTTAAAACAGAATTGCAGCTATCAGTCAATTTGCTAATAGGGGTAAAGTAAATCTACACACGTTTTTTGTGTCGAGTTCAACACTCGTGAATTTTGATCCACGAATATGTGCAGTTGACCGATAGCAAGCGGTCTTGACAGCGCTAACCTTTGAGGGAAGAGCCAAAGAGTTCAAAATGGAGCAAGCTATCATAACGTAGAGCTGTAGAGTATAAACCGCTCCACAAAAGAGGAATGGTTTACAGACATTTATTAGAGTCAATGATGCAAATACATCTTGTGACTTTGTTAACGTATTATTCGGTTAGTGACTGAGCATGCTAGCATGCTAACTGATAGTTAGCATCAGTTCATTCCTCAATAAGACTTTATTAAATTAAATTATGCACAGTCCTGAGAACAAAATGCCAGAGAGGAGAAATCAGCACAGGACAGAGAAAATACAAAGTCTGACTGGTGCTAGCCAAGCTAGCTAGCATGCTAGCAGCTAGCTCACCAGCTACAGTATTTCACTAACTAGCCCTATGAGGACTCACTATATCACCAAGTTTCTACAACTAAATATTTTGTGAAGACGCCAGGCCTTAACTCTCGGCAAGAACACGAACAAGTGTATTTCCCAAAATGTTGAACTATTCATTTAATCTAAGAGAAAAATGCCTCCTGCTATTCTACACCCAGCTAATTTGCTTTTTTACTTACTGAATTTGGGTTGACATTCAATATGGAGTCATGTGAGTCATTTCTCGACTGTCACGCGGCGACTTGGGCTACACAGTAATATACATACAAACACCTCGATGTATATTTACTATGTTTAGTGAGAACAGCATAGTGAGTTGTCACTGGGGATGGAGTCAACTTTACTATGTGATAAAAAAACGACAACGGAAAAGAACGAACACAAGGAGCAAAGATAGAATGAGAGGGAGACTATGAAGGAAAGAGAGAAAACGAGAGAATGGTTGGGGGGGGGGGTAGGAGGAGGAAGAGGAGGAGGAGGAGGAGGAGGTTGTGAAACAGTACAACATCAGACAGCCACTGGAACATAACAACACAGAGAGAGACAAGTATTAGGAAAAATGGTTTAATATAGGAGACAGAAGCAAAAAACTGCATCACACAAGAACATACGTTTACAAAAATAATTCTGACTGCTTCAGCTACACAGTTAGTTCACAGAGAAGGACAGAGAAACCGGAAAAATCTAAACAGCTAAAAGCAAAAAATTTCTAATTAGTTGATCTCTTTATTAAACTAATACATTAATCCACTGAAGGTGACTAAATATTTCTATTCCTTCTTTTTCTATAATTGTCTTATCGTGTAGACGGCACAATACAGAAGTCAAATGAAACTTACCGCTGTTGTATAGACAAACTTGCTAGAACTATTTATAAAGCAAAAAATGAAAGATCTGACACTCACCTACCCTCTTGTTTTTCGTAAAATTAAAAAAAAAACAAAAAAAAAACAAAAGAAAAGAAAGAACGAAAGTAAGAAAGAAAGGTAGAAAAAGAAAGAACAACACTCAAGTGAGGAAAAAGAAGTGAAAGAAATAAAGCCAAAGATCTTCTAGAAAATCTTATATCAAAAGCCAACTTTCTCGATGCCAGCTAGAAATCATACTCGGGGACCAGTCAGGGTCAGGCCACACCACCAGGCCAGACAGCTTTTTTTCTAAGATTTTTTTTTTGTTGTATCCTTTAATCTCCAGTATAAAAAATTCCACTGGTACAAAATGCATAAGTACAATCAGTTGTAGAAATAGGAAAGCCTGCATTTTTTGTACTTTTTAAATCCCATCCAGTGACAGATTTCGAAGTTTGTCAAACAAACATACATCACGCTTTACAGGATCCACTTGAAATGCATTGACTTTGGCTTCTCTCAAGACAATAACTTTGAAACTACTGAAAACCTTTTTTTTTTTTTTTTTTTTGAGAATCAAAAAAACAAACAAACAAAAAAACAAAACAAAAACAGAAGAAGAAGAAGAAACAAAAAAATTTGAATAATTTCTACAGACAACAAGCTCTTCTTTTTTTTTTTGTACGGCACGGAAAGAGAGAAAACACACAAAACATTTTTCCTCAAAAAACTTGACATAAGCCATAATGCAAAGAAACGACAAGTTCAATTTTTTTTTTTTTTTTTTTTCCTTTCAGATTTCATTGTTTGATAAATAGCACTTAAGATAATTAAGAAAGAAGGAGAACAGAGAAGTGAACAGTGACAAGATAGAAAGATTACAACGAGCATCGGCGATGACAGCCCCTGAGGTGAGCCGCTCGACAGAAACTCTACGTTTCTACGACCCTCTTGTGCTTCGACACTGAAACAAAGACAGATGCTTCACGCTGAGACTGTGCGACGTCGGTCAGGCTAGTGTGCGACTCGGTGTGATTTTGGCAATTTTTTTTTTTACGACATAGTTCTCGGGACAGTTAAAAAAATAACAGAGGGGGGAGGGGGGGGCGATCTGGGCGGGATCCGTCGCCTCTGCCGCGCTTCGAAATAAAAAAAAAAAGTGATGCGGGTTTGTGCGAGAGTGAGGTGACGATGTGAAAATGTGCAATCGTTGTTCTTCTTATTTTTTTTTAACACTGCAGCGGTTTTACGACGTTGAAAAACCTGCACACGCGCTGGTCAGAAAAAACAAAACAAAAAAAAAAACGGGTCCTTTAACACTGATGGGACTCCTTCCTGTCCAGCTTTCATACAGGTAGTTATGGCTGTTTGTGGCACTGCTCGTGTGTGTGTGCGTGTGCATGTGTGTGCATGTGTGTACTGCATTTTAGGAAAAGAAAGTCTGCTCGCCTCCCTCCATGAGATCAGATAAAGTTTGGTATTGGGTTTGGTCTTTGAGAGGATAATGAAAGCTGTATTGCCTTCATCTCGGGCTCTGGCTGTTGTTTTTTGCCTGTGCGGACCTGCAGACATGACCCCTTCCTCTCCAACCAACAAGCGCTTTATTTCCCCTGTCGCTATTCCAATAAGACGTCTCTCCACATAGCCCTGTTTCTAATAACCTTGGTTTAGTCTGGGAGACAACAATCAGATGGAAAAAGCGGCATCCTTCAAAGGAAATGCCTCGTTTTTTTTTTATCTACTCCCCCCCCGACGCTGCGAGAACAAGCGGCCATTTCAGCCTCTCTCTCTCTGTGCTCTGTGTGCGCGCGTGTGTGTGCCGGGCCTATCGGACAAAATGGCGGAAGAGCGTAAACCCACCGGACTTTTGACAAGCGGGAGGTTTAACTGTACACACAAGTGAACCTACACATCACTGACTGACTGACAACATCTTCTACTCTTATAATACTGGTACAACGCTCCCTGGTTAAGGCGACTGGTGAGCTTCTGTAGAAAATAATGCTGTCTCTTTTTATTTTTTTTTTGTATTTTTTTTATTTTATTTTATTTTTTTTTGCAGACCGTAAACTAGGCTTTCAGGGAGGGGAAACGGGGGCAGTTGAATAGACTGACAACATTGTGCCATGTAAACGGCTCGACTATGAGAATGTCAATAACACACTTTGGCATCTAAACATAATTTTGGCCCATTACACCACAATATGGAGAGGAGTCTTAACAACCACTTCAAAGTATAAAAAAAAAAAGGTGAAATCAAATGAGTTAAAACTTGCTCCGGACCGTCCTGCCTCTCTCTGTGGCGGCGGCGGCGTGTGCTTTTTCCTCAAAAGATCGAGGCTCGTTTGTGAATGAGCGAGTCTTGCCCTGTGCTTACATCATGAAAGCAAGCGTGCGCGCTCGTCTGAGGTGGATCCACAAAAGTAATGATCCTCGCCGTCTCGAGACAAATGGCGCCGGCTACAACTCAAGAAAAATGTTTTTTTTTTTTTTGTTTTTTTTGAACCCAAACAAAAGGGGATAAGAGGATTTTTTTTTTTTGGAGAAATAAGGCTTTCGCGTATGACTCTCACTTCAATCTGAGGAGCGGGATCGCGTGAAAAAAAAACAATCAAAACAATACATTTTGAAGCCTGATGTATGTGTTTTGTGTCTGTGTGTGCGAGATACTAATAGAGAGAGAGAGAGAGAGAGAGAACAGGAGTGCAAAGATTTGTGGTAAGGCTTTGATGAATAAAACTGGCTGTACAATGGCTAAAAATATCAGTGCGCGATTCTTGTGTGTGTGCGTGCGCGCGTGCATGTGTGTGTGTGTGTGTGTGTTTTAAAGTGTGGCGGGTAGTAGCGGTCGCTGTAGAGCTGCTTTCACACTCAGGGGCTCTCATGCACAACAATAAAGTAAACTGTGAGGTCTGCACGAGAGTGTGTGTGTGTGTGTGTGTGTGTTTGTATATGTGTGTGCGTGTGTCCGTGTGTGCGTGTATATAGATATATATATGACACATGGGCACTTTTTTTTTTTTTTTTTTTTTTTACATCTTTACAAAGAAAAAAAGCAAACATGACATTTTCAGGCAACAAGACCACAGAATAGCAAGTTAACAAACTCTTTTTTAAATCTATATTTTAAATATGAGGGATCCATACAAAACACTTAATAAAATACCCATGTTATCAAATAATTTCACAAGAAATACACTGACGCGCTAGGCAGGAAGTACCTTCAGAATTTGGCACTAAACTCCACTGATCTTGTCTTTTTTTCTTTATAAGACATTTTGCTGAACAACAAAACACATCTAAATATTGTTTCCCACGAGAGAAATAAAATAATAATGACATTGATGCTTCACAAGCTGACATTATATATATATAGATATATTTATATTTATATATATTTTTAGGAATTTTATATAGCTAATTAACCAACAAGAAATTTAGCAAATAGGGACTCCTTAAAAAAAGAAGAGGAAAAAAAGAAAGAAAAAAAAAAAAAAGCAAAGTAACTATTATAGTAATATGAAAGGCTTTGTCTATTGTTCAAGTAAACTGATTTTTTAGTCTTCTCTTGAAAAACATGAGACATTTAAGACCGTTAGACTTGTGATGAAACCACAACTAAACTCACGAGAAGCACCGACGTTAACGCAGGTTACAGGTATCTTAGTATTTTTTTTTTTTCCTCTATACATTTAAACAGTAGAAAATATAGGTCATTTCATCATGTGCATTTAAACCACGGATTGTCTATCTGTGAGTCAGTTCAGCAAAAGGTGACACAAGTAGGTAGCATTTCTCCCCCCCAAACAGGGCAAATGTCTTTTTTTATTTTTTACCTTTAAACTACTCTAGAAAAAAGTGGTTCTATATATAGACTTTGAATGAGAAACAGAGCCACTTAAAATGGCCTTATCAAAAAACTTTACACTGCCTGAAAAATGTAAAAACCATTAGAGAGCTCTGAGAGAGTCTAATATTGATCAGACAGTTTTTATTTCAAAACTGTTTGGAAGTAGTCTTATTTCTCAGAGAAACTGGCGCGGACTGCTTCTGGCCCGCGCTCTGTTTTTCATCGGCGCCAGAAGCAAGATGACGCGCCAATTCCTGTAGTGAACTTTCAAGTTTACTTTAAATGAAGAAGAAAAGGAAAAAAAAAAAAAAAAAAAAAAACTGACATAAAGAAGAAAAGAAGAAACAAACAAACAAAAAAAAAATGCAAGAGAACATACTGAATGGAAATCACTTTGCCACAGGTTGTTGTTTTTTTCTCCAAAAAAAAAAACAAAACAAAAAAATTTTTGTTTTTTTTTTGATAAAAATCTCAGTCTTTTTTAAGTTTTTCATATGAATGCAGCTTTATATCTTTTTCACATTGATTCATTTTCTTACCTACCCCTTCCTTTATCGCCTCTCACCCTCCCTGAAACCCTCCCGCAAAACAGATCCAAATGAGGTCACATGCAAAAAAAAAACAAAAAAAACAACCAAAAAACATAAAAAGAAAAAAAAAAATCATAAAAATCAAAGTCCAAAAAAGCTAAAAGTTCAAAGTTCAAAAGGTCAGTAGGCGGCGGCGGAGGAGGAGGAGGAGGAGGAGGAGGAGGAGAACCAGGTTATGATCAGGTGAGCTCGGAAAAGACATCAGAAAAACAATGACGGGGGGAGGAGGAGGACGATGACACTTTTTTTTTTTTTTTTTTTGGTGGGGGGTTTTTTTTTTTTTTTTTGTTGTTTTTTGTTTTTGTTTAAAGTTTTTTTTTTTTTTTTTTTTTTTTGGTTTGTTTGGACGCCACGGAGACATGCTAGGCAAACGATGAGCTAACAGGCATGGAGATGGGTTGTTCTAAAAGGGGGAAAGAAAAAACAGGGGAGAGGAGAGAGTTACACACAGAGAGCCAGAGCACCACACCACTACAGCATTTGTTTGTTTTTTTTTGTGTAAAATCAAGAGAAACAACAACAACAACAACAACAACAAACAACAACAACAAACAAACAACAACAATGCAAACCGTCAGAACAGCAACACCACTCACTGATTTCATTGGCATTTCTTTTTTTTTTTTAGCTTGAATTTTGTTTTTTTTGTTTGTAATATAAAATGATATTAATGTAGTAGGTCTATACTAACAGGCAACAACACACACACACACACACACTAACACTCACTCATTCACACACACACACACACACACACATATACACAAAAAACAGAGAGCACCCAAAGCTTTATCCATCAGATCCCAGATGGATGTTGTCATTTGGGAGAAAATATTCATATTTTTTGGGGGAGGGTGGGGGGGAGGGGGGTCTTTTCACTTCATTCTTTTTTAAAAAAAAATTTCTTTTATTTTTTTTTTAAAACAAATTTTGAAATCTTTGGAAAGGTTGGGGGTGGGTGGGCGGGCGGGTGGGTGGGTGGTGGGGGGGGGGGCTACGAACAAACGAAAAAACGGAAAACACTCAAAACAAGAAAATTAAATCAAAATAAGTAAAAAAAAAATTAAAAAATAAAAAAAAAACGCGAGGAAAAAGGTAGATATTTGACAAGTGAAGAAGTAGTCCCACTACGGATGGAGAGAGGGAGAGAGAGTGGTAAAGAGAGAGAGATGGATGGATGGATGGATGAATGGATGAACAGCACAGAGAGGTGTGTGTGTGTGTGTGTGTGCAGGTGAATGGATAAATGACACAGGGAGGGGTTGGTGGTGGTGTTGGCGGTGACGGTGACGGTGGCGGTGGTGGGTGGCGGTGGTGGGGGGGGGGGAGCAGGTGCGGGTGCGGTTCGAATGGCAGCGGAGTGTGTTTGTGATTGTGGTTTCTGCACTGAAAAAACATGAAAAACACCGGAGAACCCAATTCCACGAGACTTCTCCACAAGGGTCTACTTTAATGATGCTGTATACTTTATAGGAGTCCAATAACTTAACGATAGGCAATAAATAAAATCCTTTTTTTTTTTATCTGAGGCAGTAAAAATGTATAAAAATAGAACTGCTTTTTTTACAAATAAAATTTACAGGCCTGTGGCTTTCTGTACTTTGAATTATTTTTTTTTAAATCTTTCAACAAACATCAAGTATTTTCAGTTACCCCCTTAACCCATAAACTCTTTTTTATTATTAGTATTATTATTATAGACTTCGTCAAATTCTGGATGCTATTTTGAAAATGTTCTACATGCTGTAATATCCCTTTCACAACAAAGACCAATGTGATCTGACCCAGAAAAGTAGTAACTAATTATTTTTTTTTTTATCATCTGAGAAATAAAAAAACAGTTTTTTCATTTTTCACATAAATAATAAGACGTAGCTGGAGTGTGTGTGTGGTTTTTTTTTCTTCCTGTGGTGGTGGAGTGTAACTGTTACGGCAGGCTGACTATACTGTAAAGAGGCCACTAACGTTTTGCAGCCTTTGCTCCCGGGTTGCCAGCAGGCATAGAGGGGTTTCGGAGAAGCAGCGGCGGCCTGCAACCAACACCGCGGAGGTCAAAGGTCAAATGTGCATATCGGCGTGCGCGTCAAAAAAAATGAACCCTTCGCCAGGCCTTAGGTTCACAACGAGAGAGAGAGAGAGGAAAAATAAAAAAATCATCATGGCTCCTTTGTCTTTACCTCGGTTCTGACTGTAACTAGTCCTTAAAAATGTATAAATAATCACTCAGAAAGAAAAAATTAAATAAGTTTTAAACAAATTTTTTTTTTAAAAAGCTACCCAAGATAGCTACTTTCTTCCATTGTAAAAAAAAAAAAAAAAAAAAAAAAAAAAAAAAGAAAAAAAATTGCACAAAGTAATGGCGGTAATGGAAGCGTTCATGTGTGTAAAAAAAAACAAATTGTAATAAATAATACTTGAAAGCTAACATAAAAATCTTCAAAAAAGCAAGAAAAACAAGAAAAAAAAAAAAACAAGGCGTGTGTGTCTCCCTCAGGGTGGTTGTAGGTCGTCTCCCCCTCCCTCCCACATCCCTCCCTTCCCTCCCTTCACACCCCCCCCCCCCCCACCCCACCCACACCCCTCCCCCAGTCCCTGTGTAGAGAGGTCGTGGCTCGGTTTGCTGTTTGTTTTTTTTTTTTTGTTTTTTTTTTTTTTTCATTTTCATTCTTTTGTGGGGGGACTTACCCTAGCAGTGCTAACATGGGGAGCAGATAGACCCTAGTGCTAAGATCAGTATGGTTTGCTGTCGTTCTTGGAGCGCTTCAGCTGCACCTTCAGCCGCTTCATGCCGATCTGGAAGCCGTTCATGGCCTGGATGGCTGCCTGTGCCGACACTGGATTGTCGTAGCTGACGAAGCCTGCGGGGGACACCAAGGAAAGGTAGATTGTTGGTGGTAAAATGAGAAGACGACTGATTGAAGAGGAGTGTGACATCACGACATACTGGTTCTCTTTCCACTTGCCATTAAACTCTTAACAGAAGAGATTGGTTAGTATAATCTTGGAATTGCATGAGTGAAGGTAAACTGGAATGTCAGCTAGACTTAGCTAGTATATAATTATTTCAGCAGACTGGGCGTAACGGGGTGGCTAACAAACGTTTGAAAGCTAGCTACCTACGTTAGCTATTGTTGGGCTATTGGGTTGTTACCATGGATGTATTATAAGAGCTGGATACAGGACTAAAAATGGCGCCTACAGTCCTATAGGAATTGCTCGCCTGGCACATACGCAAAAAAAAGTTTCTAGCTTCCGGGTTTACTTTCGCGTTGTGCAGCCCACTGAATATGCGCAGTAGTTTTTTCCCCGCTGGCCCCGCCCACGAGTTCCTGCTGAGCCCATAGACTTCACATTGTGATGACGTCATGGATTTTTAAATCGCTTTTCTCGGCTTGAGGAAAGTTTTACAAATATAAAACCTCCATGAATCAAAAGTTCATAATAGAAAGAGTCATAATTGATGTTGTTTGCAGTTTGAGGTGTCCTGTCAACAGTTTTACAGACATCCATTTTACAATGGTGGTCTATGGGGAAAATCCTTTTTGGGCCACAGGGGGATATTTCGCTGCAATACCTCAAGTGGCCACTGGGAAAATTGGCTGCAAGGCTGAGCGGCCAATTTTTCCTTGTGGCCACTCGTGGTATTGCAGCAAAAAACAAAAACAAACCTGCAGCCCAAAAAACATTTTCCCCACAGAGCACCATTATAAAAGACACGTCTATAAAACTGTGAATTATTACTCTTTGTATTAATAACTGAAGGTTTTATATTTGTAAAACTTTACGAGAGCCAAGAAGAGCGAATTTAAATGTCTATGGGCCGAGCTGGAACTCACAGTTGGGGCTAGCAGCAAATGTGGAAGCTAGAAAACGTTTTTTGGCTTGCATGGGTGCCATCTTTGAGTCTGGTATCCAGTTCCTACAATACATCGAAGAGTTGTTACACATAAAACACCAGCCATAACAGCCTCCTAGTTGTAATTTCGGGTCAGAGATACGAGGAATTTCCAACAACTACAATATCTTCCATGTGGCGAAAAAAATCTACAATAATGTCAACAAAACAGTGGCAAAATGGTCCTATACATAACAAAACTAGCACTAATGCCATTATTTTATCTTTAAAAAGTAGCTACAGTATACAGGTTATATGTAGCTGGTTTCACTTCACAAAAAGCTTCAGCTCTATTTCCATATATCTAGTGTGATCACAGTGCAAGGGATGGGTGTAACTGTCTTAGAGTAATGCATGAACTCAGCGAATTTAGCGCTAGACGTTTCCTAATTTTACTGGTGTTTTCTTTAATGAACATATTTAACATGTAACTGACTCACAGCTAGTAGGATTACTACTACTACTACTACTACTACTACTACTAGCAGTGTAATTGTACCTAACATGTTAGCTAATGTAGCTAGCTAATGTAGCTAGCAAGTGTTAGCGAAGGAGTATAGCCAGGCTGTCTTCATTAGATTGCATCTGCTAGTAGTGAATGTTAGCTCACCTCTGTTAGCTTCTATTACATTTGGTGGTGACATGCAGTTAGTTATATCATTAAACTGTTGACCGTAGCTAACGATATGTTAAAAATGTCCGAAATCATGACATAGCTTGACAACATCACCAACCTTCGTACCACCAACAGAGGATCTGATCTTGTTTTTTCTATGTAGATACTATAAACCTCACTGCTTCTGGTCAAAATATATATTCTTTACTTCTACAATTGAGTGTTTTCTCTCTGATCTGTGCCATAAAGCAGTGCAGCAGATTCACTATTCTAAATACAGACCAGCGAGTTTCTACATGACGTTCTTGTCTATTTACAGCAATTATACTCTCTTAAAAATAAGGTTGTAATCATAAACTGATGTTAAAATGCTACACGAGGCATCCTCGCCATGTTTAAGTGTCTTGAGATCTGATTTATCTGTATTACATTTACATCTACATTGAAACAGACCCCTGGTACACATTAAGAAAATATTAAACTTTAATGGCTCCCGCGGGGAAAACTGGGTTGTTGCCTCGACAAAATAATGAAAGAATAAAGCAAAATATAATGGTATATACATAATAGTGAAACAAATGGGGAGCATTAAAAGTGACACTTCCAATGTGAAACATGAGTCCGCAATAATAAGGGCAGTAAAAATTTACAATAAAATCGCATTTTCTGCTCAACTTGACAACAACTTGACAAAGGCCGTTGCTGGAATAAAGGTTTAGGAGCAGAGCAGTGAGGTTATATTGTGTTTTATTTTTTTTTCCCTCCGCCTCACACAAAGTCATCTCCGAGCACACACTTCACCTCCTCTTGGAATACTTGCAATCTCAAAAACTGTCAGTAAACTCCTTTTCTCGCTTGTCTCACATTCATCCTCGATCCATTTTTCTGACAAGTAGCACAGCTGCCTGTTTCTTTTTTTTGTGCTGCATCCATGCTTGATTTATTTCTGTTTCCTTAGTTGCTACATGCGGATTGGAAGATGCATTAGATTCAGGTTTTTGTTGTCAGCATGAGCAAATGTGATGCAAATGAAAACATTTTTTTGTTGTTGTTGTTCTCTTCTTTACAGGTGAATCAAGAAGCTTGTTAATAACAAGTGGAAAGGAATTACTTGCCGTCCCAGTTCAGAGCGGATCTCTTAAAAAGTCCATATTTTTACATCGACTATGTAATAACAGGTCAGAAAAAATCAATTTCAGTGGTAGTGCAAATGCAACCTCTTTCCCCAAAACCGGTGTTTCCTTTGCAGCCTTCAATATCTCAGGAGCGTTCAGGTGATCCTCATCAACTCGTTAAGTCTGGAGGTACAACATGACACTCTTAGTATTTATCAGGTGTTTGGTTTCAGGTGGTCATTAGTGACAAGTAAATATTGCATATGACATTAATTTTAGGTCACACTTTATTGTCTAGGTCCTAATAGCTTCCTGTTAAGAGCTATAAAATTTAGTACCAATTAGAAGAAGTTAGTTGAGAAAATTGTGATGACTAAATATTTATTTATTACTGGAAACTTTATGTTTTTAATTTAATTATTGGATTGTATTCTTGCCTGTAGACAAATTTCACTTTTTTTTTTGCATGTTCAGCTGACTCATTGACTCTCTAGATCAGGCTAACAATTAATTGGAATGATTCAAGTGAACATTTTCTCTACAATAAACACTAAATTACACTGTTCTCTTTCACTTCACTTCCTTAGGTGGGATACATAAAGTTTCTTATCTTACCTTTAAGTAAATTTCCTCAGAATTTACAGTTACATATTAGTTTTTTGCCTGAAAATTCTTAGGAAACTATGAGACCTCCATCTATCAATGAACTTAAATAATACAGTAAATCCACTTTTCTCTTTAACAGCCTGGACATGTTTTTGGTATTTTACACTTTAGAGACTGTCTGAAAACCCCTACAGTAGTAAACATTTCGTACTAAACAGTCGATGAGGAGCGCCTGAATGCACCGTCGTTATTTTTGGCTGGACTGAGGAAGAGGAGGCTCAGTTTCAGCTTGGGACCCGACTTCATGGGCCGCATCCTCCCAAGTATCCGGCTGCTGAACTGGGACACAGCAAGTGTAGAAAAGGGACACATAACTGCAGGTATTTTGTGTGTGCGTGTGTTTCCCCCCCCCTTTTTTTTTTTTTTTTTCGGAAGCACACACTGACACCCCTGCTGCTGCTGCTGCTGCCGTACCGAAGCACTTGCTAAGGTTTGTCTGTTTGTCGATGAAGACTTTGGCAGAGACCACGTTTCCGAAAGGCATGAACATCTGCAGTATGTCCTGGTCTCCGAACTCCTGGGGCAGGTGGTAGATGAAGAGGTTGGCACCTTCGGGACCTGGCGGAGGTGGGGGGGGTGGAGGGGAGGGGAAGGGGGGCGAGATGCAGAGCAGGTATAAGGTCAGAGCAGGTTTTCAGTGCAGAAAGACTGCAGGAGAGGAGAGGGAGCGTGTAGCATTGTGGCGACTGGCGATGCCGTGCTGTCGTCATAGGAACGGAGCTGAAGCACACTGCTTAGCACAATATCGCATGACCTTGAGTTTGTTATTGCTTTTAAACAACATTCTGCAGTTGTATTGAACATTAAACAAGCATGAAAGCTTTTGGTTTTCATTTAATCATTATATTTTGGCACTCTACTCACAAAAGAAGTTCCTTGTTCTCTTGCTTTTGATTCATTCATTCTTTCAGCTGCATGTTGTCTCCCTTAAGAGGGGTCATAGCCCCCCCTCCTCCTCCTCCTCCCCGCCCCCCCTCCCTTTCCATCACACATCCTAATAACTGTAATAGGTCAGATCTCTCAGAATGATTAAATAGACTCTCCTCTGCTAAACGAAGCTGAATTATTGTCACATCTTTGTCTGCCTGGAGGGTTTTGAACTACAGGATGGACCGTGAGGAGAGAAGGAGAGAGAGAATCTTTACAAATGCATTTTTTTTTTTTTGTCGGGAGGCGCAGATGAAAAGTGCAGAAACAAACAGTACGTGGCTGTATTTGTTTTTGCCAGACATTTCATCATCTAGTTTGTATTCAGCGCTGTCGGCTAAAGCTTTTGGGGAAATTTAACTCCCATTATGAGGTTCTGTGTAAAGGTGGCACTTTGCAACAGCACCAGCAGGCAGGAAATTTATCAAGTTTACAGCTCTTCTATGATATAGTAAAAATCAAATGATCGACAATCATAAACAAAAATATCGACAATATTCCCAGAGAGGTCTGGTTAAACACAAATGTCTTCATATTTACTATAAAATATTGACTATAGGTGATACATTTTTTACAATTTATCCTGCTGAAACAATGCAAAGCTCCCTAAAATAAGACTTGTTGCTTTTACATCTATGCTGCATATCAAAAACAGGCATAAAATGTCTTTAGTGCAGGTTTAAATAACATTTAATGCAAGTGAAGTTGGGCTGATTTGCCATAAAATCAACACAGAATGTGATATATGTGGGACTTAATTGTGATTTTATGTTTATTTAGAATATTTAAAAAAGCAACTGATGAAATTTTGGATACAAGAATTTTTCAGCAAAAGCACCCTGTGTGTCCAATAATAATTTATTTTTTACTCGATAAGCAGCTCATTTGAATTCCTTTTCTTATCAGTTTTTATTACAGGCACCAGTTTTCAATAAAATATGTGTGCTTTTGCAGCAGGAAACATAACTTTTGGCTGGTTTTTTCTTATAGATAACTACTACAGGATGCCTCTTGAAAGGATTCATACATAACAGCTTTCCTAGATATTACACAGGTTTAGCTTTTTAGGGGAGAGTTTTATGTGCTGGAGTAAATTCTGCAGGAAATATTGCACACATGTCTAGCCAAAAAAAAAAACCTCTCATTGAGCAGCAGTGATGTGCAGACAGGCAGCCCCCCAAGGCTACTGACCCTCTTTCTGGCTGCCGGCGGCCCCCTGCTGCTGCAGCAGGGACTGGCTGTAGAGGGTGGGCAGCGCTGCGGCGGCGTACTGCTGGATCCCTGAGTAAGCCTGCGTCAGCGCGTCCATGGTGCCCGCCGTCCCGTTGGTAAGCCCTGCGCCGCCCAGGCCTCCGTTTAGAGCCGCCATACCTGAGAGCATTTGAGCAACTTTACATAAAACCCAACAATAAAGAAAGAAGAGTGCACTTACTCATTAGCGCTCCCACTGAAGGTTGTGTTTTTTAACCACACACATACACACACACACACACACACACACACACACACATACACAAAAACACACACAAAAAACTTACAGACAGTCAACACCACACCGACGCTTACACACGGACAGACTTTAGTTAATCATCACAAAAGACACATAAACACAGTGTCTACGTACAAAACAGTTAACATCAGAGCACAGGACTCACACAGTATTAGTATAAACACAATAAATTACAGTATGAGTGTAGCTGATGACAGCCAGAGCTGCACACAGGTGTACGATGCATGCATGCACGCCAAAAAAAAAAACAACACACACACGCTAAGACGCTCTGAGACAACGACAGCAGCGTATACGATGAAACACATGAAAACAGGGACTTGTTTTTCTCCGTTTAGTCATTAAAATAGTTTTTTTTTTTGGTGCATTTTCAGGGAAAGAAAGGGAACTAAAAGATATCTCTAGTTATTCTGTGTTAAATTCTCCTGTTTTTCTTTTAGACTGCCATTTCACTCATGTTTCATTTCATTAATTATGTGGTTTATTTTAGCGTTAAGCCTCCTGTAAAGCACTTTGAATTGGCCTTGTGTATGAAATGCGCTTCACAAATAAAGTTGCTTTTTATTTCACAGACTAATTGATTTACTGACCAATAAACTGAAATATGAAAATTAAATTCTAGATCGTTTCTTCATGATCCTCCATCTTTATGAATGCTTTCAGCTCCTCTAAATGTGTAGAATTATCTCTCTAAAGCTATATCAAATATCAACAGAGAGGTCTTGTTATGTGTGCTTTTCCAACATGTGACGTCTCACTTTTGTGGGAGTTGCGGGGGGGACGGGGGACGGGGGGGACAGGGAGTTGCGGGTTTGAAAGTGAGGGAACGCAGCAGTAACACTCATTAGCTGCTTGTAATGGCTTAATATCACGGCGGAGGGCAACTTGTCTGAGGGGGTCTGACATTGGCTCGGCGTCCTGTCGCCTCACCGTCAGACACAGTGAAATAAATTATCACCGCAGAGCTCTGGATTATAGGTCACTCATTTATTCAGGAATAATTGCACCGGTGACCTTTGCAATTCAATTAAGGCCTAGATGTGTTTAAATGAGGGTGGTCGGTGGCGGAAGGGGGGAGGCGTGTCGAGGAGAGAAAGGGACAAAAACGGGATGCAAAATGACCCGGTCCGTTTTTTTTTTGAAAAAGATGTGTGTGTGTGTGTGTGTGCGTGTGCGTGTGTCCTGTCTGTGTGTCTGCACCTGTGTGCACTCCAGTAGACGCATATATGATTTACACAGTGGATACAGCTACTCCAGCTGAGGAGCGTTAAAGGTCAGAGGAGAATAATGTGGTGGAAGAGGCCGGTAGTACAGGATCTCGGCTGTCATAACAGCGCTGATTAAGATCCCAGCTCCGTCTCCCCAGAGGTCAAAGGCAGGACACACACACACATACACACACCGCACAGCTCGGCAGTTACTGGTAGACCACACACACACACACACACACACACACACACCGCCGTGTAGTCAATACAATTCACATGTGGATAGCAACACGTGTTATCTGCTTCTGATCTGATCCTTTAAACATACAGTTTACTTACTGAGACTTTAAAAAACGACTTCACTTGATACAAAAGCAGCTGGACTTCTAATGTGTTTATAAAAACATAATAACGGTTAATTTTTATCTTTTTTTGATATACAGGTGACGAAATTTTGTATTTTTTGGCAGGAAAATATTTAACTTGTGTATTTTCTAGCATGGAAACGGTCCAATTCAGTATTTTTTTTAGACGTGAAAATGCTTAATTCTTTTAAGTGGAGGAAATTTGTCGAATTTATAAATAATTTTTACATGAAAAAGAGTAATTTTGTTATTTTGGTGGAAGAAAAACTGTCAAACTTTGCATTTTTTGCCACAAAGATAACCATATTTTTTTATTGTGCAACATGAAAGTAGTCAACTACTGTAATTTTTAGGCATTGAAATGGTGAATTATGATACTTTTTTTTGGGCAAATGCTTTCAAATGGCATAAAAATTCTCAAAAACTGTACTTTTGGTGTGATTATGGTTACATTTTAGTCAAATATAGCATTTTTCTGACAGGAAATTGATCAATTTTTATCACATTTACACCACAACACTGAACATCCTCACAGAAGCTCAAAAAAAAAGACGAGTTTCATCTTGTAAAGCTGACAAAAAAAAAAACAAAAAACAACACAACAAACCAAACACAATGGGACACGACTACGACGCCGTTGATCCCACACAGAGACAGACGCGTGAGGCGACAGCAGCGCGCCCGACTCTGCCAGGACGACACGCCAGCACTCGTACAGCAAGCATAACCCAGGACACAACCAGGAAGCGGATGGAGAGATGGAAAAAAAAACAAAAAACAAAAAAAAAATGGATGGATGAATAAATCCAAGCCCAGATGAGTGGAAGAAATAGCTGTCATAGAGAGAGTGAAGACAAATTTATCATTGAGTGAAACTGAGACACAGAGAGACGATGTCTTATATTAACATTAACATTATAATTTCTTGTCCCTGTTGTTTATTTCTCTTTTTAATCTCTTTAATCTTGTAAAATAGAGATTTAAATGTCAAAAAATGTCCAAAAATGAACAGATGATTGGCCAGATGTGTGAAATATATGTATATAAATAAAGCATTTGACATTAGAGTTGGATAAATATATGGTTTTTGATGTACTAACCCTTTTAAAGATAATATTAGATACAGAATATTGGTAATTTAGTGCTGTTTTCTTCCTCTATTTAGTACAAATGCTGCATGTTCTTAATGAATTCAGTTTTTATAGACTTTAACGGAGAGTTTTAGTGAAAAAATCTGCAAAAAAATGTCATTTTTAATTAAAAAAAATCAAAAACCTCATATAGATCAAACCCTAATGACTGCCTGGTAGCTGTGCTGCTGCGACGCTTCGTCTCTCTGCGTCGACTCAAAGGTCGTGGTGGTGGAGTGTGCGTGATCGGAGGTTGGAGGGTGGAGGGTGGAGGTGGTGTGGCTGATGGCAGGGTGAATACTCACTGTTGACGCTACCTGCTAGTGCATTAATGTTGTTCAGGCCCACAGTTGCACCTGCCAGGCCCTGCAGGGTGCCCAAAGAGGTCAGAGAGTTCATGGCACCGGCGTTGGAGCTGGCTGTGGTGCCCGCTGCTGGGGAAAGAAGAAGACGGAGAGGAAGAGGAAGAGGAAGAGGAAGAGGAGAGGAAGAGGAAGAAGAGGAGGAGGAGACAAAGAAGCACAGGTGTTATACAAGCATTTAACAAGGTTCCTCGAGTACAGGTGAAGGTTTTCTTATTAAAACCTTAATAGAAGGTGCAACACGTACAAACTAAACATCAGTAAATTGTCATTAAAACAGCTGCTGGGATGAACGGCTGCCTCTACGGGGCTTTTATTTTCTTATCTTGTATGTTTGGGTTTGTGTGTTATCCTTCTCTACAGATTCCCATGCAGCTTGGTTTAGTGAGCTGATCAGCAACTTTATGATTCAGCTTCTAAAAATAATCATTTTTTGATGATGAATCTATCAATTTTTCGTCCAGATTCAGTTAGAATCCCGACTAAATCTGTTATTTGATTAGTTTTAATTACTTTCCAAATTCTCTGGAAGCATCGCCACTGCAGCCAAAGTTAAAAGCGCACATACCAACTCTCTCATTTTCACCATTTCTGACTGTACTTTGCTGCACATCTGATATATAAAACCTGCATTTCCTACGATCATAACAACTAATTAGCTTCTGCAGACGTCATGCACTCTCTAAACTTTTTTTTTTTTTTTTTTTGCAAGATTTGTCTTGTCAGATTTGACCTGCAGGAAGACATCACGCTGTACTTCCAGTGCAAAGCTTTAAAAAGCGTTAAAGCTTTTTTTCAGCGTCTGGTAAAGATGAATGCAGGGAGGCCAATGGAGAAAAAAAAAAGCACTTCACAATATATCGTTTATTTAAGTAGAGCCGGCGTGAATGGAGAAAACTGAAAGCATGTTCCCGACAAGAAGCAAAGAAGAGGTTCAAGGGAAATGTGATCTTGAAGCAACAAATTATCTTCACGCTTGTCTCTCATTCTTTCCTGGATCTGTAGCAGCGTGTCTCAGTTATTGTAATGCTGATGTTGAAAAATATTATCAGTAGCACCTTTAATTAATAAGTATAAAAAAAAAACCCCAAATGAAAATACATCTACGGTATCAAAGAGGAGTGCTGTATGCTTTTATAGATCAGGAAATATTCACAATAGAAGGTATATTGCAGGATTTTTTTTTTTTTTGCGTTCAAGGTGATGCTGTAATGGCATTAAAAACACAAGGACCATTCAAAAAAAAAGCAGACATACTGTGTGTACAAAGAGGCAAGAGCACAATCAGAGTAACCTTTCGCAATCATAAAACTTTCTGAATTCTACCTTTATTTATATTCAAACTACTTTTTTTTTTTTTTTCTCCTCAAGCACAGTCGGGTTTCAGATCAGTTAATCATGTTGTCACTGACACCGACAGACACACACACACACAAAAATAACACACACACATACACAGAGAGAGAGAGAGAGAGAGAGAGAGAGAGAGAACTGACTGACGAGTGAATCCAAACACGTAGCGGACGCACGGACTCACACACCTGAAACGCACACTTGATGTGTGAAATGTGTGCCATACATGAGCTGTGCTATGTCAGTGGGGTAGGTGGGTGGGTGGGATGGCGGGAAATATGGTGCACAAAGCTTGCATCCTTGTTCTGTTTTTTTTCTTTTATAGAGAGAGAGAAAGAGAGAGAGAGAGAGAGAGAGGAAGAAGAAGAAGAAGAGAAAAAAAAAGATTCAATCTATTCATTTACCCTTGATCTCATCAAAGCGATGCCAACAAAGCAGGATTGCCGCTGAATATATTAAGAAATGGTGTGATAAAGGGAGCATTATGTCAGCACATGGTGCAAAAACAAAAAAAAAAAAAAAATAAAAGAAGAAAAAAAAAAAAAGACGCTGGCCTGTCTCCATGCAGAACTGTCTATATTTATCAAAACTGGTGTGTGACGTTGTCGGTTTCATGCAGTATAGCGCCGCTCATTCACACTGAGTAGCTCAACCTGAGTGTGTACTATTCAAGGTTGGACTGACATTCAGATAGAGAGAGAGAGAGAGAGAGAGAGAGAGAGAGAGAGAGAGAGAGAGAGAGAGAGAGGCTGGAATAAAACAGAGAAGGTGAAAAGTAAGAGACGAGAAGAGGGGCATTCACCGGCTCGGTGGGAAGCAGGAAGTGAGGATGGAAGCGGCAGCTAACGTGGAGGAAGGAGAAGAAGAAGAAGAAGAGGGTTACGGGTGGTGGAGGAGAGGGGGGGAAGAGGAGGGAGGGAGGGAGGTGAGGGGTAGCTTTTCATATTCATGCTCTGTTGGGAGTGTGCTCCAAAAGAGAGAGCAAAACCACGGCTGCTGGAGCGAGGCCGAGCCGACATGAAAGGGGAGAATGATGGAGCAGAAACAGGGAGCTTGTCAAAAGGAGGGCAGCAGCAAAAGACGAGGGCAACGAGAAGGAACACAAGGAGAGAGGGGAAAGAAGGAGGAGGAGGAGGGAGGAAGGAGGGAGGAAGGGAAAGAAAAAGGGAGGAGAGAGAGTCTGAAGGTGGCAGTATTTAACCTGAGCTGAGTTCAGACATCAACCCAGTAGCTTTAAAAAAAAACCCCCCTCCATCCATCCCAGCCACGAACAGTGACACAACAGTAACACACACACACAGGTGGTGCAAACAAACCCGTCCACCGGGAAACAACAAATCTACTGTCCTTAAGTTCCTACATGGGTCTGTAGAGCTGTTGAAGTGAGGCGCAAAAAAAAACAAAACAAAAACAAAATAAAAACAACACATAGGTCTGAATCTGACGGGGAGGGAAAAAAAAAAAAAAGCACACATACAGTACATGCACACGCGCACACATATACAGTGCGTGTATCACGGGATGGTTTTTGTCGGGGTCACACGGTGAGGAAGTGAGGTGTTCAAAGACAGGAGGACGCAGGTGGGGGGTGGGGGGGGAGGCGGCGCATCAACAACACAGCAATGGTTTCTCTAGTAAAGATGGAGAGGCGGAGACGGTGGATACACACACACACACACACACACACACACACACACACCATGGGAATGTGCCAGAAACACTGACGCTGAAGGTCTGAACAATGAAGATGACGATGTTTCTGCAACGGTGATGGTTTCGGTGATGTGGCGGTGATGATGTGCCTGGGGGGGATCATGATGGGCGACAACACTGGTAATGGTAACGATGGAGAGCGGAGGACGTAGGCAGGCGTTGGGCCCCCCCACCCCTCCCCGGCGTCGGACCCCCCAACCTGAGTGGCTGCGGCGTTACCTGGGCTGGCCAACGCTCCCAGGGAGGCGGCGTTGGAGGACAGGGGGTTTGCGGTGGAGGGGCTGGCTGAGTTTTGGGCCGCCGCCGCTGCCGCCGCTAAAGTAGCCAGGTTCTGCAACTGCAGAGCACTCATACCTGGAGAGAGGAGCCAGAGAGGGTGGTGTCAAACCTGGGGAGCGAGGCTTGAGGCGTGGGCTTGGGTCGCCTGGCTGGACCGGGGGACAGTGCTGTCTCTTGGTGTCCGATGGTGAGCAAGAGTAGCAGTGGAGATACTGTACTTATGTGCCTGGAAATGTTTCCTTCTTTATCTAACTTGAGGAAAATGTTTCTGTGAAGAGTCTGTAGTGTGTGAAGACAAACACTACAGAAGCTGATTTCACTAATAAGTCCCAAATGTGTGTAAATCAGTAAAAGCAGCTGTTGTAGTGTTTAGGTTTTGGTGCGATTCTCTGAGGCAGAACTGCTCTGGAGGCAGAAGAAATCTCAGTAATTTAGTTAAACTTATAGTTTTCTGTCGAAGCAGCACTTGAGTTCTTTTTTTGGCTGTTTTGTTTTATGTTTTTTTGGCCTTTTATATCATTGTATATTTGACTAGAGATCCATCTTTAGTCTGCTAACTTTAGCCTCTATGAACAAACATCTACATATCTATAATATTGGACCATGATTAGAGCCTGCAAGATATAGACTTTTTTTGTGTTTATGTAGTAAAAAAAGTCAGTTATTTTGCAATTTCATACATTTTTACAAGCGTATACCATTAAATATATGTATAAAAATGGTATTTTTTTAAGCTATGGAATCTTGTGGCTGTCATTAATATGGATATTTGAGAAGGAAAAAAAAAACATTTAACTTTTTGGCTTTTTATTCCTTAAATTTTGTTACTGAGAGGTTGTGACAGAGATATATATATCGACTTCTATCAAAAAAATAAGTAAATACTAGATGACAGTAAATTTAGAACAGTTAAACGCTAATAAAGAAATGTTTTTTACATTTCTTTGCTAAAATTGTGTAACAATTTGGTGTTAAATTGTTATCAATAAAATATGATACTAAATACAAGAAAACAACATATTTTGAACATTAATTAATGAAGATAACAGCCAGAGATTCATTTACTTCAATGTTAACATCAGTGCAGCTCTCTCTGTGATAGACATTAGCCTGCTATAGCTCTGCTAACAATGTTTTTAGCTTTAGACTAAATATTAAAAGTTTATCCCTTTTATCAGTCAAACTGCAGGCTGAACTCTTTTCATCGTGCTTGCTAGCGTTAGCATACAGGCCTGTATTTAAGCATAATTAATGACTACACGCCAGCGCCTAAATGATGGCGAAGCAAAGGCTATAAAACACCTTCTGTGAGTACAAGTTGACCTTTCACCTTACTTCACGCTACGTCTGTGTGTGTGTGTGTGTGTGTGTGTATTGTGAGGTATTGTCAGTATAAAAACCCTCATGAAGCAAACAGTCATGTCTTACCGCAGAAGAAGCCTCCTCTGACTCATGAGCTTGTTAGAGTACAAGTTAAAGGGTGGACACTGTCAATGTGAGGTGTATGTGTCGTATATACAGTCTGGATGTATATACAGTACCATGGGAATACACACACACACACACACACACACACACTCACACTCTCTCTCACACACACACACACACACACAGAGAAAAACAGACACACACACACACAAACAAACAAGACACCATGAAGAAGAAAATCCATCTTGTTTGACACCGTGGTGAATGATCGGAGGTTATAACATCCAAAACAAAACATATCCGTCACCCAGACGCAGCAAACCGAAAGCAGCCAATGACAACAGATGGCTGGATTCATCACTGGGATTCACAGTTCTGATTGGTTAATTAAATGTTTAAAAAAAAAAAAAAGAAAAGAAAAGAAAAGCCAACTGCCCGATTTCTAAATGTTCTGTTTCTAGGTTGTTGTGACAATCTGCTGCAACAGGAAGTGATGAGCGTGTAACATTTGTGACTTTTTAACTCATCTGTGCTTACTTACGACCGCACTCTCTCATTTTTCTGTGATACATCAAACGTTTGTGTTTATTTTTTTTTTTTATAAGGCGCACGACGCATCACACGAGCAAGACGAGTGTTGCTGGTTCATGCGGACTCGTTCTCCGTTGCACAGCAGGAAAAAAAAAAAAAGGCTGTTTATAAGAGCCGTCCTTCATGGCTCTTTATTGTAATATAAAGGAGATTTTTTTTTTTTTTATATATATATATGGCCTTTCTCTCTCTCTCTCTCCACCTCTGTTGGATTTTTTCTGAGAATGGCTGAAAGAAGCGGTTTGACCACAGCGGCTCAGATACATCCACACATACGTGTTTTAGGGGATACACAATGTAAACAAATAGTTATTGTAGAGCATTGAAGTGGCATTGTGCTGTAGTCACTTCCTTTATCTCGTTATGTTCTTTTCTGCACTTCCTATTCTTATATTTTATAGTTTTTCTGTCTTTTGCTCCTTTTGTTTCCTCTCCTCTCCCTCTTCCTTCCCTTCTCCTTTCTGCTTCTAATTCCCAGTTTCTTCCTTCCTTTATTCACTTCTCCATTTCCTTTCCTTTCATTCCCTGCCCAGCTTTTTTTCTGCTCTCTCTCTTCTCTTGCCTGTTTCCTTTCCTTTTATACAATTTTAGCTTTCTTTCCTACTTTCCCACCTTTTCTTTTCCATCTTTTCCTTTTCCTCCCATCCGATTCCCCCATTTCTTACCTGCCTTATTATTATTTTCTCTCCTCTTTTTTCCATTTCCTCTCCCTCACCTCTTTTTATTCCTATTTTTTCATACCTTTCTTCCTCCTGCACCCTTTTCTTTTACCCTTTCCTTTCATTTCAACACCTTTCTTCTTCTTTTTTTGCTTTCCTGCCTTCTAATTTAGCCATTTTTTCTGCTCTTTTTTCCATTTCCTTTCCCACCTTTTCTACGTCCTTTCTTTTATTTCCTCCCTTCCTATAATCCTGTTTTTCTTCTCTTCCTTTTTTCCATTCCTTTTCTTCAGCTGATGACAAAGATGACTCTACAGCATCCCTCTCTCTCTCTCTCTCTTCTTCCCCCTTTTCTCAAAGCAGCTCTACACCAATTCTTACTCGCGTTTGTCAAAGGCCCCCTTCTTCTTCCTCATTGAACATACATTTTCGAGACAGTTATAAGGAGAAAGGGAGCAGGCAGGAGATAAAAATAACTGGGTTAGAAGGGAATAAAGTAGCGATGACGCCGCGCCGCACGGAGAGAGAGAGAGAGAAAGAAGGCAAAGAAAGGAAAGACAAGTATGAGACAAATACAATCTACTTCCCACATCAGAGTATCCGGGCTGTGCAGATGGTACGCAGAGTGTGCGAGCGACTGTGAGTACATATGTGTGTGTGTGTGCGAGGATGCATGTGTGTGTGTGTGTGCGCGTGTGCTATGCAGTCTGTATGGCAGAGCCGGGCCTGCACCAGGCTGGCGTTAGCTGCGTTTAATTGAATGCTCATTGGTGTAATTGAAGCCTCTCAGCTCTGCAGCTCCTCGTGTTAAAGACTGGGACCAGATGTCATTCAGCTGTCTCACATCTCCTGCCAATCACTAATGCTCGCTCGCTCTCTCTCTCTCTCTCTCTCTCTTGCACGCGCAGATGGAGGACCGACAGATCCTCCAGATTCAGACACCGTTACTCACCCTTGCTTCCAAATCCCAGAGCCTATTTTTCCATGTATGTGTGTGTGTGTGTGTGTGTTTTCGCTCAACAGCAGACTGGGCAAAAAAATTAAATCAGCAGTAGGGAAATTGCAACGCGTTGTAACTTCAGGGGAACACGACAGAGTACAAGAAGAGTCTAAAAAAAAAACACACTCCCCTGTTTTCTCTCCGTGTCAACTGACTAAACAGCGTACAATTGAGAGCTTGACACCTTACCGAGAAACTTGCTGAGAAATAGAAGAAGAAGAAGAAGAAGAAGAGACGGAAGGTAGAACAGAGTGCGAAAAAGGCTGGAGGGAGACGTAAAAAGGTGAGATGAAGAAATTGTGTGATTGAAGAAGGAGGTGGGAGGTGCAAGAGTATCTGCAATAATAAAAAAAAAGAAGAAGAAGAAGTTTAAAATAAATAGAAAAAGAGAGGAGACGGGTGGCGAGAAAAGAAAAGAAGAGTTTAATGGAAAGAGAGAAGGCGATGAAGGCGAGTATCCGCGTGTCTCTGGAAGTCTTAAACTTAAATTTAAAGCCTTCAAAAGAAAACGATATATCTTAAATATAGAGATTTTTATCTTGTTCTGACGTTTAATAGGAGGCTTCTCGACGTGCTCAAGCCTGAGATTATACAGAAGTAGGTTAATACGATATACATTTTTTATTACATCAGCTTCACTTAAGAGAATCGGACCGTCCCTCAACACTTTATTTCTTATTTCCTTGTGTCCTTTTTCTTCGTTTTTTTTTTTTTTTTTATCAGCTTTCTATCTTTTTAAATTGGCTTGAAATTCAATTCTTGTAGCATCATATTCTCTTTAACTTGCAGATACTCTTGAAAGGAAAATAAAGGAAGGTAGAGATGACAGATGACAGACCCTCGGCGGCGGTAGGAGAGCAGTAGATGGCGCCAGCCTGCAGTGCAAGATATCCAACCGAAAGGAGCCGACTTTTAAACCATTTTCTACACTCTCTTCTCCCCCCCTTTTTTTTTTCTTTTTCTTCCCTCCTTTCAGTGATTCATCCATCCCTGACAAAGCCTTGGTGCTACTGTTACACGCCCAGGGCACAACTCTTGTCTGGCCTCATTAAAAGATCAAGACAAATCTTAGCAACAGTTAATAAATCTTCAGGGCAAAGATCTCTCTTTACTCCACCATGCGAGTTCATCTGTTATGCTCTTTGGTCCTCTTTTAGAAGTCTGTGAAAAAAAAAAATATAACAGAGAGGCGCAACAAAGAGTCCATTGCCGTGGTAGATCGTAGTTTCAGAGAGGAGGGGTGGGGAGGGAGGGAAGGCGGGAGGGAGGGAGGGGGGGGTTTATCGACTGATTTTTGACTCACCGGCCATCTGCTGGATCCCGCTGAAGGCTCCTAGGTTACTGGAGGAGGTTGCCTGCTGAAGCAACTGATGAAAAGAAAAAGAAAGAGAGAAGAGAGAGGAGAGACAGAAGAACAAGGAAGGAGAAACAATGTGAGCCGGGCGGATAACGGAAAAAAAGCTTAATACATGTCTATAAAAATGCTACACGGAGAAGCTAAACCTCGTAATGAGCGATTTAGCAATGTGGTCTTTGCATCAGTGCTCGATGAGTAAATGAGCTGTTAATATAGTTTGATCTCTCCTCTAAGCGAGCACTGTTTGTATTCCGCCATAATTCTCCCAGACAAGTTGAGCATGAAAGCTCTAATCTAGCTGACTAATTAGATTCCAAAACAAAAGTGGAATACTGATGCTGTCAAAAAACTCATCCTTCAAAGACTTGAATTAACAGCAAATTAACATCTTGTTTCTATTGTGTTTGTGATTTTTTTTAACCCCCCCCTCCACCCCCCTCCCAGAATAGAGCTTAATCTTTTCAAAACAGTGAGAAAGAGGATTGAAAGAGCAGAAAAATATGGGAAACCAATTCACAAAACACTTTTTATCTCCAGTTTTTTTTTTCCCTCCAAAAAAATAAATCAATATCCAGTAAAGGAAGGAGCTCTGTTCTCCCTCATTTAAAAAGACAGGTGCAAATTGCACTCAGGATCAAACAAATAGACTTTTAAGATGTGTATTTTAAGGGAGGGGAGGGGGAGTTTGGGGGGAGGGGGGGCGATTAATTTAGAAACTGAAGAGGAGGGTTAGTAAATGAGTCGAGGGGGTTAGCGCCAAAAAACTTTTCGAGGGAGGAGTCCGGAGAGTGACGAGGATCTCCAGGAGAGAGAGAATGAGGTTTCTGAAACTTATTAAAACAAAATTTTTAAAAAAAAAATCAAACAAACGAGCGTCTCGGATGCGGCGCAGAGATGAGTAGACTCTCAGGGGCTCCGTACCGGGCTCAAACCAAATAACTTTTTTTTTTTAATATCACAGAAATTTTCACAATTAGTGAATATGTTGGAAATATATTCACTCATTATTATTGTCTCCAAATATATGCAGAATAATAGAGGAGTCCAATGAGAGTAAAGCAACCCCGTCTCCCACAAATTATGTTTATATAATAGTTCTGCCTTGAAGGAGAAGTAATTGTTGCAGGATTATGTTGAGCTTTCAGTCCACAAAGTGCTACGTTATTACACTGCAACGAAGTCATGGAGGTGGTTTGTGTGCAAAGTGCAGGACTACAACTACAACTACAACACTTTGGTTAATATTAAGGCAAGATTGTGGTTTTGGTTTAATAACTAAGTGCTCTAAATTGCCTACAAATAACCATAAAAACATTAATAATGGTTTAGTTGCTTTGTATTATAGAGAAAACAACTAAAATCTGTCAGTGATATGTAACATTTTGAGTCTTTCCTCATTATGTTGCTAAAAAACCTTAATAATATATGTAATATTTATAAAAAATAAGATGAATATGAGAGTTTATGATCCGACGCACCTGCACATGAGACTTTCTGCAGCGCAAGAACTTTGTTGTCAAATTGTATTCATCATTTCTAGGAGACAAGGTTTGGATAAAGATATCAAGATTTTTTTTTTTTCTGATATAACAAGCCAAAAAATATAAATTTTTATTTTCCCCCCAGTTTTCTGATAGTTGTCTGATCAAAAACAGGAGAAACAAAACATGAGACATTCTGTGATTATTGTAGATTACAGTTTGCTGCCTGTAGAATAAACATGTCTTCAAATTCAATACTAAATTTAAAAAAAACAACACAGAAATCTCTCCGTAATTCATCCTTGCATCGGCAGATTCATCGCTATTATTTTGCATGGAAGTTTTTACACTTCCAAAACTGTATCCTTGCAATTTTTTGAGATATTGAACATAAACTAATATCTTCCGGCGGCGACGTCGCACCCCTAATTCAGAGACCTCATTTTCTCACAATACCACAATCCAAAGAGGAAGATGAGGAAGAGGAACAACAGCAGGGCTAAAGGAGGAATATGAAGAAAATGAAAAGATGGAAGAAGAGACTATGAGAGTATTTGGGGATTTTTTTTTTTTTTCAGGTTGGGTGTTTTCGGTGGGGGCACTGACTGCGGCGGCGCTGGCCATGGGGCTGCAGTAAGGGGTGGTGGAGGAGGAGGTGATGGTGGAGGTGGGCGACGCGGCGGCTCTCCTTACAGCCAGATACTGCGGAGTGAGGCCGCCCAGGCCCGTCAGGCTCCCCCAGGTGGTCGCACTGTTGAGCTGCTGCATCTGCTGCGCCAGCTGCTGCTGCAGACGCCGCTGCTCCTTGTCCTTCTGCGTGTCGGCGAACTTCACCACGATGGGAGACGAGCAGCCCTGCAGGGGAGGGGAGAGGGGGAGAGGAGAGGGAGAAATAGATGGAGAAGAGAAGAGGAAATGAGACAAGAAAGAGAGGAGAGGTGAAAGAAAAAGGAAAAGGAAGAGGAGGAGATGAGAGTAGAGGTTGGATGAGAAGATGAGAAGAAACCAGGAAGCGGAAAAGATTAAAAAAAAGGGATGAGAGAGGAGAGAAAAGGAGAAGAAGAAGAAGAGAAAAGAGGAAAAGGGAGAAAAGGAGAGTTAGAGAAGCTGTTTTTTGCTTATTCAGTCACTAAATGTACATAAACACACTCTTAAAACTTAAATATAATGGCTTTATATGATGATAGCAGGTAGAAAACACACATATACATAAAAAATGATTAAAGTACTTTAAGCGTCTAATAAAGTTCATCCACAAAGGCTGAAAAACGCACATTTTTGTATTAACAAACTTTTTTTCTTCAGCAAAGAAAGACTAAAATCTACTCTCAATTAAAACTGCTTTGTAAAATTCTCTCTCACATACACACTTACACAGTGACACAGGACACATACACACACACACACACACACACACATATACAGAGTCACACAGGAAACTTGACTCTAAAGCCAGTGGGCTTTCTTCTTTCCCCCACAAGGGCTCAGTTATCTCCGAGTCCAGAACGGTTTCACCAGAAACAGATTTCCCGAGTTCTCCAACTATTTCATCATCTCATATAAAGAGAGACTTGATGTGTGTGTGTGTGTGTGTTAGTGTGTTAGTGTGTGTGAAAGAGAGAAAGAGAGAGAAAGACAGAAAAGAAAGATGAGAGAGAGAAAGAGAGAGAGAGAGAGATTGGGATGACCAAAAAGAGAGAGGTTGAGAGGGCAAGAGGAAAGATTTAGAGATTTGGACGATCATAAGAGGTGTGTCTAATTGACTAAATTTCTATTCCACAGAGTTGCAGTGTGTGTGTGTGTGTGTGTGTGTGTGTGTGCGTGAGACATGAATGAACTGAGTCAAGGTAGGTATCATATTGGACATCCAGGACACACACTTACTAACAACTACAACATGAAAGAAAAAAAAAACAACCCAGAAAAATCTCCTGATGGAAGTTGCAACAACAGCTGAAACACTGCAAAGCTGAAACAGTTTATAATCTATCACACCACACCGTTACTCACACACTGCAATCAAAGCCTAACTAGGGGCAAATCCGTTTCGAAAAAAGAAAGGCAATCTGCCAGAGGAGAATAAGAACCTTTTGATTGAAACATTTAGTTTGAGGCACGATCAGCACTCAGCAGGGGAGGGAAGGGATTTGGCTACTTTGCAGCTAGAGCGACACAAAGAGTGTGTGACTGCGGGTGAAGTGTGAAAATGTGTAGAGGTGCATGTATGAGGTGTAAAAGTGTTGTGAGAGATCAGTGCAAACACTGTAAAAAAAAAAATAAATCTCACAATTAGTTCACTGAAATCAACTTTATCTTTTAGCATTAACTCAATGCAATTAGTCAAGTTATGAATGCAAAACTCTTTCAGAACTCATAGTAACGATCAAAAATGTTGATTGCTAATTAGCATATTTACCAGCTTGCACTGTATTTAAATTTAAACTGCATAAAACCCTTATTTGTTCTACTTGGGAGTAAGTTACATGATCTAAATTACATCTTTTATGAGCATATGTTAGACATGTAGTGTTTCAACTTATAGATATAAAATAAAGTGACAAATCCTCACCTTTGACAAGCCTGAACCAAAAAAAACTATGCTGTAATCCCAGATTCACAGACTATAGTCGTAGCCGTCGCTATTTCAGTGTGTTTACAGTTCATGAAAGTTAATTGTAACATTTTGGTCGCCTAAAAAAGTCTTGTTCAGTGTTTGTTTGTACTAAAAGACCCTCTAAGGAGTCAGATGTTCAGTTTTTTTCTAGTAAGTACATTTTTTAAGTACATATTTTTTGCTAGCGACAATTAGCATTAGCTTTAGCATTATCACCATTAACCATACACTGTAAATGACCAAGCTAGCAAGCTAGACCAAGCTAGCAGCTAGCCACTAGTGATTACTTTTTTGATAGATTAATACTTTCATTCATAAAATGTCAAAAGTAGTAAAAAAAAAAGAAAACCTGCTAAAAGTTACCAGAGCCCAGGGTGAGCCCAAAATATGAAATAAAGTGGTAAATCCTCACCTTTGACAAACCTGAACCAAAGAAAAACTATACTGTAATTCCAGATTCACAGACTATAGCTGTATTTCAGTGTGTTTACAGTTCATGAAAGTTAATTGTAACATTTTGATCACCTAAAAAAGTCTTGTTCAGCGTTTGGTTGTACTAAAAGGCTCTCTAAGTACATTTTTTAAGTACATATTTTTCGCTAGCGAAAATGAGCATTAGCTTTAGCATTAGCATAACACCATTAACCATACACTGTAAATGTACCGTGTGCTAACCAAGCTAGCAGCTAGCCGCTAGTGTTGTTGTCAGCTCCACCCTCTCATCTAAATATGGTCACCTCTGGCTCCAAAAATCCAAGATGGCGACAGTCAAAATGCAAACTCAAGTCCACAAACCAATGGGTGACGTCACCGTGGCTACGTCCATTATTTTTTTTACAGACTATGGTTTATCCCACCGCCAGATTGAAATATTTTGCGCCAAAATATCTACAACTCCAAATATATTAATGTTAATGGAAATTTTACAGTGTCAAAATCCATGAAATTTACATGATTAACACTTAATGCTATTAGTACATTTTTTGATAGTAGGCTACTAATTTATTTGCTATGTTTTGACATACAGGAAAATCATATTGTGTAAAACCATTTTTTCTCATGAAAGATGTACAACATGTACAGTATACTATCACTAACATGCCAAATAATGGTATTTCTGGGTAGCCTTAATTATCGTGGAAATTAGAATATTGAATTCCTAGCTAAGACATGCAGTGACAATGCCAAAGGTGTTTAAATAAAGGGAGTGAGAACAGCCTGACGTTCAGCCAATTTGACATTAGAGCAACTACTAAATCAGTTGATGTAGAATTTTAAGACAACCTGGTCATTCATTTTTTAAAACTGAAACAATTTAATGTTTTTAACAGTGTACCTGTACGCTTATATGTGTGTTTTTCTGTGTGTGTGTGACCAAACAACCACTCCTCTGTGGGCCAGGGATCGACTTTGTCAGCTGAATGAGCATGTCTGCTGTCTGACGGCAGCTCGGCCATATTTACTCCGTCTCTCCACCAGTCATTTTCCCTCTTTATTCTGGCCGCCGACAGATAAAAGAGAGGAGACGATGGGAGAATTGCATTCGGAGGGAGAGTGTCAGTCTAGGGCCTCGCCGCTGCAGTCGATTCCCCTTGAGACAGGAGCTCCCTATCTCTCTCTGCTAAATATCTCATTACTCCAGCTGACACCCAGTGAGCAGGGGGGAAACGTAGCCCAGAATGAGAGTCCTGCCCTGGGAGAGGGGCCGAGGGCCAGGGGCCTCTACGCCTGCCGCTGGTGGTTCTCCTTGAAAACTGGCTGCGCTTTAAAGCAGCATACTGAGTGTTTTTATGCGACTGGCCCGCTGGTCAACTTTGCCATTAAATGATGAGAACATGTGGCAGGGAAGTGGCAGCTTCTGCCATCTGTTGCTTTCGCTCAAAGAAACAAATCACCATTGATTTTACTTCAGGGGGATTTTTAATATTTCATCATAGATTAGTAATAGCTTGAACTTTTATATATCAAACAATGTCCGACTGTTGTGCTAATGAGCCTATGAGTACGATGAAACAAAAGAACATCACTGTCCGGGAAAACCATGCATCACTACATTGGAATTTTTTTGCACAATGAATGAAACCCCATTTTTACAGTATATATATAGTCTGCATTTCTTTCAGCAATAGCAATCAAAGGTCTAGTGTGTAGAATTTAGTGGCATCTAGAGGAACTGACTTGGCAGAAATGGAATATAATATTCATAAGTATGTTTTAATTAGTGTATAACCTCATGAAAATAAGAATTATTTTGTTTTCATTACTTTAGAATGAGCCCTTTATGTCTACATAGGGAGCAATTCCTTTTCCACGGAGTACGCCATGTTGCACCGCCATGTTTCTACAGTCACCCAGAACACATAAACTAAACACTGGCTCTAGAGAGGACCTTTCGCAGCAGTTTTTGTCTCTGTATATGCTTGGAAGGGGAGGGGGGGTTATCAGGTGGTTGCAATCTGCAACCTCACCACTAGATGCCACTAAATCTTACACAGTGGACCTGTAAATGTATTTACAGTCTGTAATTACTCATCTATACACTGGTTTTTATTGTGAGTGGCGGAGTCTGCCGTTCCCACACTGGACTCAGATTACCTTCACATGCATGAGGGATTCTCAGGCGACGTGTAATCCAGTGGCTCGTTTCACCAAATTTGCAACACTACACTAACACTAACATTAACACTACATTCGCAACACATGCGTGACTGTAGGACACACAAATTTATGAGCAATTTGCGAGTGGAAATCATTTGTGAAAAGCGGTACCGGCAGCCTTTGTGATCGGCATGTAAGCAGTGCTTGCAAATTGCTTTTTAAAAACAAGCCCCATGGTGATTTCTTTGATATTAGCCTCATTATTTCCTGTTCACTTTCATACCGCCATATTAGAGCTGTGTTAAGTTGCTGCTAATGCAAACCAAACACTTCCTGCTGCTGCTGCTGTTTCACACTAAAAGCATTCAACTGGCAAAAAACAGGCATTTTACTGTGAAGCGCTAACAGGAAACACTATGTATTTTTCACTGAGGTTAACACTGATAGTGATCGCTCCTCAAAAATGCATCTACAAAACAAGACAACTGTAATTTTCTGCATTTTTTTTGTCATTGGATCAATTTTACTGCAAAGAGTAATGGAGCTGGGGGCAATTACACCCACAATTACACACAATTACACACAAAATACACAAAATTTATTAATAAAGAGCAATTAGTGTTATCCAACATGAGAAAACGTATTTATAGAGTAAAAAATCTGTTGCTATTTTGTCTTAAATGGTCTTTGGATTCATATATTGTTGCAATAACATGTCTTTAACTCAGTGTTGGTGGTGCAGCATTGATGTATTTTTAAAAGTATTTCAGGAGAGATTTTTAGCTGCAGACAGTCTCCCAACTTTCACATCTTAAGAAAAAAAAAAAAAAAGAAGCGCTTGGAGTCTCACAGGAAGCTTTCTCTCCAGGAGACGTTTCTACAGGGAAAACACTCCTCTCTGAAATGTTATTTTTGCCTGTTTTGTACAATTTTCAGACAAGTCTCCGACACTAAAAAATGCCACACCTTTATACATTTCTTCTTCTACAGCACATACGATGAAGTTTGGATCATCAAAGACTGACATATGGTTGATTTTGGTTTCATTTAGCAGGTAAATTGTCCCTTTTAAAACCTTCTTCCCTGCAGTGCATATTACATATTTCATCTGTGTTGTATGTCTACTGTATTATAAGTCAAACTGTGTGATGATGAGGTATGTTTGATGATATCCTGACATCACCCTGCACCTGTGACTGACAGATGGGTCTGTGTAGGCCGACCTGACTGACAACCTATAGTCTGAAAATGATGCTGCAGACAGAAAAAATAAGCACCTGGCATAATTATGGTATCTAAATTTACAATTATGTAATTACACCATATGGAACATTCGTCATGCTGTGAAAATACACCTCAGCACCTGCCTTAGGCTGTGATTTTTAACTCGCCTCACAAAAAAAAACCGTCAAACTTTTGTCTGAGACAGAAGTTACAGACTTGACTTAACCGGGAGTTCAATCGGTTAATAACCCTGACTCCGCTCCTCGAAGCCAACTGTCTGAGACAAGCGTGAAGAGAACATTACACATCACTTCCCATCTTTCCCAAAATGCTTCAGACGCACATACACACGCAAACTGAACTTATAAGCTCCGGTCTGTTTACCTTGAAAATCAATCTCTCATAGATTTTATGTGCTCTGAAGCATCTCTATCTCGTCTATTTATCACTCACGTAGCCTTTAAATGTCAAAGCATGTGATATATTCAACTACTAATAGCAAAACACAAGACTCTGAAGGAGTTTGCACGCCAAATCCGAGTTCTCGGTACAGGTTTTTAAAAGTCTGTCGTCCGTGAAACACGTTACGCACAAAAGACTTGCATGATGAGTCTACCGAGTCAAGAGAGGAACATCAATCTTAGGAAACATTTGTTTCCACTTTACAATTTACTGATCTCATCTTAATCCTTAAATTTGCTGTTAAGTTCAACGACAGGTCTTCATCCTTATTTTTGTTTTCCGTCTTACTCTATTTTACTCATTTTATGCCACTTACATACTCGTAAAGCACTTTGAATGTGCTACTGTATATGAAATGTGATAATATGCCTCGGCTTACTTTTTGATCCCAGTTTTATACGCTACATACAACTGACTTGCAAAGGCTTTAAGTCAGACTGACTATGACTCCCTTTGTTTATGCAGCTGTGTCAGACTAGGTAGTCCACTTATCAGAAGGTCAGCGGTTCGATCCCCATCTCCTCCAGTCCGCATGTCGGAGTGTCCTTGAGCAAGATACCGAACCCCTAAATTGCTCCAGCGGCTGTGCCATCAGTGTGTGAGTGTGAGTGTGTGAATGGGTGAGTGAGCATTAGAAACATTGTAAAGTGCTTTAGATAAAAGGCGCTGTATCGCTCCTGATGAGCGTGTTGGCCTTGCACGGCCTCGCATTCAACGTATGAATTTGCGCGTGAATGGGTGAATGTCGGCATGTGTTGTAAAGCTCTTTGAGTGGTCGGTAGACTATAAAAGCGCTATATAAATACAGTCCATTTACCATTTTTCCATTTAAAAACATATGGGTTTCAGCTCCTGATTAACCTAATCTAATATTTTCTTCCCACTATCAGTTGTTCTGTATCTGTGTCTCCTCTCTTCACTAAAGTTGACAGATGTGTTTGTTCGCTATTTAAACAGACACTCTGTTTTTTCTCATGCTCTACTTAAGCTCTCGTCTAAATGCGCTTGAACGATTGTGCATTTACGGTTGGGGATTTGTGTGTGTGTGTGTGTGTGCGTGCAGCGAGGGCAGGATAATGTGTGAGTAGGCCTCTAGTGTTACGTGGAAGAGGAAAAAAAAAAAGAAAGAAAGAAAGAAGGCGGAAACAGAAATAAGTGTTGATGGGATGCGGCACAAGGGGAGCTGAGAGCTAAATGAGTTTTTATAAAAAGGGAGTGAATAATGTAAAGTACAAATCAACACAATGAAGCCAGTTCTGTGTTTCCGTGTGCACGCCTGTGTGTGTCTTTAGTGGTTCGACAGTGAATTACCTGTCTCCCTCATATCACCTTTCATTACGGCCTGACATTCAGTGAGCACGTGTGTGTGTGTGTGTGCGTGAGAGAGAGTGTGTGCCAGTGTGTACCTGAATGTCACAGCGTAATGAGAATGGATATGACAGTGACAGGGCCATCAACAAATGCAGCGCCCGGGCTGCCTCCTTTTCTCCTTGTGACATGTGCTGGAAAACACACACATGCACACACACACAAGCATACACACACACACAATCTTGCTCTATCTAAGACAGTGGGGTGCAATTGAGCCAAGACAATAACCAAACTCTATTTACCAGACCTCATTCCCTCATTCGGACCCGAAGTAATTACTTTTAAATTGCAAAACTGAGAAACATTAACAAACGGATGCGGCAATTTAGGTCCGCCTGGGGCTAGACAGCTTGTTTTCAAATGGAAATTAAGGTATTTTGCCATTGTCCACTGCAATATCGTTGTGTTATGGTTTAAGGCTTTTTCTTTTTTTTTTTTTCTTTCTGTGCTCCTGATAAAAGCGAGGGACACTGGCAGGCCCATTGTGGCAGACAACTGCTCAGAGCGAGGATAATTCTAGCTTAATACTAACGCTGTCGGAGGAGAGTGTCACTTCTTCTTCTTCTCTGAAAGACAGACATGCTGCTTCTGCTGCTGCTGCTGCTTCTGCTGCTGCTGCTCGGCCATATAAATCAACACAGACACTTCACTGATATTCACAGTGACAACATAAACAGAAAATCCCTACTCACTCACACGCAGACAGACGGATGGATTGAGCATCCATTTTTCCCCCGACGTCAGGGTCAGAGCGCATCAATAGCGGCCGTGATTATCATGATCAGCTCTAATGAGGGGGTTACGGGGGGTGAACGCCACTTTCTTTTTCTTCAACACAGCCTGTTATTACCACTTTTTTTTTTGTCACTTTCTCTGACTCACACACGTATACACACACACACACCATGTAATTCTCTCCCAATCACCAGTCCTGTCATCCTGCCCTGTCACCGGCTTGACAATGTTGACAACGGGTGCCCCCAAAAACCTGAGGAACACAAAGGAGCTACCGCCGGGGTCCCCGTTACGGTGCCGCCGGGGTCACCGTGCAGCTGATGAGGTCTTCTGTGACACCACCTGCCCATTGTGTCAAAAGTGCTGCTATTTATGTCACAGTTTAGAGACACTGCCAAAACTTTGGAGATTTGCGACCAAATAATGAAGGTGACAGCGTTGATTTCGTCACAAGTCGGCAGAGAAGAAGAAAAAGAAAGACACCGACACTCTAACATCGCTGGCCTCCGTTGAAGCAATGTTTGTTTGTCTTTTAAAAGTTACTTAAAAGTTCTATATCGGCTCCGTGCAAACACGACAGGACTGACCTGACCCGAGCCGTCTCACGTATCACACGTTTACGACCCGACCCCGTCGAACCCAACCGGACCGGCGCTGCCAAACATGAGATATGAACCCGATCTGACATCCGAGGATCTAGTTGTGTTGATTTATTTTTCATAAATAACAGATCGGATAACGATAGCTTGTCGAGCTACTGCAATTCACTGGCTAAACTCTTCTTCCCGCTGTAATGCGACACATGACATTTCTGGACACAAGAGCGTTGGCACAATCAGAGACAAATTTCTGAGTGATTTACGGCTGAAAATAACCAAACACGAACCCCGTTTGAACCTGAACCTTTATGCAACTTAATGAACTAACCTTTAATATTTTGCCAAGACCTGTTGGGTTCAAGTCTGGTAGTAGAACTCTAGCTGGTGTGCTCGTTTATCACTAGACACTTATATAATTATAATCCAGCTACTTCTGTCTATTCTGTACACAGCAGAGTAAAAGATTCTTTGTGTCACTGTTTCTCCAAATCAAAGGTCTAACAGTATATAGTTTTGTATATTATATGTTTATTACTATTTTATACAGTCCAACGGTGCCAAAGCATAGTTTAAAAATGACAAGATGTGTGGTTTAATTTGTATTTGCTCGCATATTATATGAAAACTATTTTGTTGGCATGACTGAAAGGCAAATAAGTGGACTTTCAGTGTTTAAAAAAAAAGAGCTAGAAAGCTGAGAAGTATAAGAATTACATGTTGAATTTATTACACTGTAAAATAAGACGCTCTTTTAATATCTCTCTGCATATTAACCTTGTGATGCCGTAGCCTTTATGTTTATGTGATGACATTCAATTCAGACTTAAGAGGTGTTGGAAGTGTTACAGAAATATTACCGGGTTCTACCTAGTAAGTGGTAAGTCTTGACTTTTATGGAAATGTTACTCAGGAGCTTATTCAAACATGAGACATATTCAATTACCAGCACATTTACAGAGTGTAGTGGATGTATAAAATGGAGCTAGAGAGGCAGAGAGAGAGAAAGAGAGAGTTGAAGAAAGGGCAAGAGTACAGTACCTCCATAGTCTGAGACTGGTGCATGGCTTTGATTGCATTCTGTGCCATAGCTCTGGTGGAAAACGTGACAAACGCACATCCTGTAGGGAGGGGAGGGAGGGGAAGGGAGGGATGGAGGGACAAGTGGAGGGGAGGGCAGAAGGGCAGGAGGAGGAGAAGGAGGAAGAGGAGGAGGAGGAGGAGGAGGAGGGAAGACAAGAAAGAACAAAAACAAAGACAAAAGGGTTGGACACGTCGTCGTTATAAAAAAACCCAAAACAGACCCAGAACAGAGATTGATACAGAGAACAGGCAGACAACAGTGTTCTCAGTCGCTGTGGAAAACAACAACAGCCAAAAAAAAAAAAAATAAAAAAAATAAAAAACAAGCACAGTGTCATGACAACCACACAACCACCCTCCCCGACCCCCCCATCCCACCTCCTCGCCCCCCCACCCCCCCCGTCCATCCACAGCCACCACCACAGGACACCTGAGACAATCACCATCCAGGTCATTTTGGATTGGATGTTGATGCCTTCCCCGCCTCCCCTCTTCCTCGTCTCTTTCTGTCACCATCTTTGATTTATTTATTTATTTATCTATTTATATTTTTTCCCCTCTCGCTCCTTCCTACACGCTGACCGAATTAGTCATACCTGAATTCAACTGCTCTCTCTCTCTCTTTCAACAATTCAACATTGCTAATCAGTCCGAATTTGCATGAAAGTGATTTGGGCCTGTATTGTGCGCCTTATTGGGTGCCCTCTTCCTCTCTTTGTCAGACAGGAAAGCTATGTGGCGGTGGCGGTGGCGGTGGCGGTGGCGGTGGCGGTGGCGGTGGCGGTGGCGGCGGTGGGGCAGGGTGAGCCGCGACAAAATTTCTGCAGGGGCTCAGGAAGACAGGAACCAGATAGAAAATCATATTAATTCAGTACCACAGAGAGACGAAGAAGAGAGAGGAAGAGATGCGAGGGAAGGTGTGGTTGACATCCCGCGTGACTGACGCTGATTTTAGCCAATCAAGATTGGATGCAGCCGGAGGCCGTTTCAGAGGGGGGAGAGTTTGTTATTGGTTGTTTGTGGGGTTTGGGTGTGATGCAAGGTTGTGTTTGTCTGCTTGGTTAGGGAGTGATTAGAGGAGATAATGTGAGAAGTGCTTCAACAACCCCCCAGGCTAATAATATGCTAACAAACTCACCAAGCCATGTTAGCGCAGCCAGGCCTGAACTGATTACACACATGCTCACACACACAAACACACACACACACAAACACACACACATGTTCAGGTTCGACTGGCTGAGTCGTGGCTTGGCTACAGAGGAAAAAACCAATAGTCGAGGTCATCAGATAGACTCTCCCTGGCTGTGAGGATGGGATGAGAGTAGAAAGGGACAAGATAGGTGTGAAGAAGGATGGATAATGGGGAGGATAATGCAACAGAGAAAGGGGAAGAGATTGAGAAAATGAAGGAGAGACGTGTTGAGGAATAGATCCTTGTCCTCTTCCACCTCTATCAGAAGCCAGCTGTTGCGATGTTGTGATAGAACGAGGCCGAGAGTGACGGACGGTCAGTTTCTCTCCTGTTTAAATCCGCTATCATGCAGAAGGTTTTTTTTTCCTTGAGAGTAATCAAGGATTCTCTTTTGCCAATTTTTCTTGTTTGACCACATTTGTAGCAGGGAAAAAAAAACCTCTTATTGTGTACATCCAACACTGTCTCCTAGAAATTACAACCATTTACTGCTTAATTGTTTTCCCAATTCTGTTCTATTGCTCCCTGGATTACGTTCACACGTAATGTGTTTTTTCAAAGGAAGCGCTACGTTTATATATATTGTTCTGAAGTCGGAGGGAGACGGTTGAGATGGATGGCGGTTCACATCCTGTGAGTGTGGTTAGATTTAGACGTTGAACTAGACACAAGGAGTACCCGCAGGCTGAATCAGAGCTGCCTTCACTTTCATTTGCGACGTTTTCGACCGACTACAGATCTTGTTTTGCCTGAGGAAGACCTGTAGTTGGTCTAAATCTCGTAAATAAAAGCAAAAGCAGCTCTGATTCAGTGTGTGGGTACTCCAAGACCATTGTCTTTCCCAAACATAGTGCTACTATTGTCATTGTCGGATATTGCACTGTAAGACATTTTGGTGAGAAAAACAAGAACTACGTCGTCACTGAGCATTTCACTCATACGTTAAATATCAATATTTTTGCAACTTGCCAAATATGTTATGATTTTCTCATGATGTATATATGTTTCTAGCAAAAATGTGCCTGATGCAAAAAGTAAAGATGCAAGTGTGCTTCGCCAGAAAAAGTCTTAAAAAGAAAAGCATTGTGTTTTTTTTTTTCTTCATACACTTGAAATGACCCGTATTTTGCTGTTGTTTTCTTGACAACCGACCCCTTGCGGCTGTGTGAATAAAGACTTTCCGCTCTCAGCAAAGCAAAAGCAGAAGTAACATACCATTGTTTTTAACGAGGCAAACTCTCTTTAGGGAGGACGTTGGGATATGTGGTTGGAATGGTTGGTCGCACGAGGTATCTGACTCTCTCTGACCAAAAGGTCAGTGTTTGTCTATTTTAACCATGACCATGATCTTTCTGTAACCTTAAAAACATACTTTTAGCTTCCTAAATTTAAGATTAGCCACGGGGGTCACCGGGTCAGAAATGCCCACATGAACTGTTGCGGACACTAGGGATAGTTTGGAAGAATGATGCCAAAAGATCAGAAAGCATTCATATGGGTCATTTTGTAAGGCAATGAACAAAGACCAGAGATGCTATGAGGACTCAAAAAAGCCCTAAAACCCTATTTTACTTGGTAGGCTGACTTAACTTTGGCTCTCAAGAAGTTTTTCTTAACAAAAGAGATGAAACTGGAAAATAAAGTGCAAGTCAACACTTAAAAATGAAGTTTTTAGAAGTCTGCAAAACCTTTTAAATCACCTCCATCAATCTATAGATAAGTTAATCAATTTAAACTAAGCTCAGACTTTCAAACTGATATCTGGAGCATTCAAAGTCAAAATGATTGTCCTTTTTTTAGGTATAGGGATTTGCTTTTGATCTCCTTTTTTTTCTCC
This sequence comes from Thunnus maccoyii, assembly GCF_910596095.1. Taxonomy (NCBI): domain Eukaryota; kingdom Metazoa; phylum Chordata; class Actinopteri; order Scombriformes; family Scombridae; genus Thunnus; species Thunnus maccoyii. The sequence goes on along the minus strand of NC_056555.1, from coordinate 21,173,720 downwards.
ATTTTAATGTCCTTGGCCACTGTAAGTCAATTTACTCAGCTTTTATATAAAACTGCCTTACTGACTTAACATTACAGAGGCAAGAAAGTAATATAAAGAGACTGAAGGTTATCAGATTCTCTGGCGCTGACCTAGTAAACATTTTTATGTGTCCTTTACAGTGCCGGGGCTGCTGTGCTAGCTGCTGTTACTGTAGATAGGACATTTGAAAAAAGGGGTCATTTTTTCCAACTGATTCAGGGGACTGTCTATTTTAGACGGGCCACAATCTGTCATTTAACTCCTTATTTTCCAAGAGGTTGCCCCATCCTCTCCTGCCCCAGAAATGTGCATCAGTTAGAAGGAGGGGCTTCCATTTGGGTTAGCCCTCCAGACTGGTCCTAGATCTATTTATAAACCGGTCAGCTACAACGTCATTGGTCGTCATCTGATGGAATCTCCTGGGTCTCTCTGCAAGACGGGTTTTTTAATTTGTCTATTTTTAGCCGGTTTCTGCAGGTCGATCCCATTGATGCTCCTAACTAAAGAATTCCTCAGCGCCTGAGCATTGATTCATTAAAGCCAAAGCTGATAATAATAATGAAAACTCTGAGTAAAGCCGTGCTTTCTGGCTGGTTGTTGCGTGTCTTAGAGGAGATGGGAAGTGGCTTGCGCACTAAAAATACCTCACGGGCCGCATTCTGTCATCAGTGGAGAACCAAACAGTCCTTTAATGAAAGTAGGGTAGCTCCCCAGGCCCAGCCATCCACTGGTGGTGTGATCCATATTTTATTAATAGCGGGATGGCGGAGCGCTCTTCTGATTGATACTCCGGTTTAATAGGAGCTCAGCAGCATAGCAAGGTGGGACTGAAGGCCTCTGGGACTTGCATGCATGTAGAAATCCTTAAAGACCTATTTATTTCCAACCTGGTTAGGGGCTGTTTATTTACTAGCCAGGATCAAACCGGACTACCAGCTTTTTCCTGTTTGACTTGCATCAGCCGTTAAGTGGTTTATATTAGTTCTACAGGAACGAGGATTTGGCCATCGCGTCTGAAATATTCATGAGGACAAAAGAGAGGAGCTGAAAAGGGAGGGATGGAAGATGGAAAACGGAGGGAAGGGAGGGAAGGAGGGCCGATGTGGGATGTCTGGGAAAAAGAGGACAAATTGATGCAAGAGAGGATTCTAGGACAGCCAGGGTGAACAGATAGATACAGGGAGGGCGGTGCTGTTTGGAGAAGCAAAGGAACATGGGAGTTTGAGTTTTTTTGTTGTTTAAGGCAAAGATTCTAGATAGAGACAACCTTGAGGAACAAAAGAGAGAGAAGGTACATTGAGAAAATAAGTCAACGATAAAACATCCATAACGTTTGACAACCACAGAAAAAAATATATACATGACCGACAGTTCCACATCGAACCTGTATGACGATGACAGCGACAGCTCGAGTGACAGGAGGAGGAGGAGGATGAGGAGGAGGAGGAGGAATAGGAGGATAGAGAGTTTGGGTTTCGAAAGCCCCTCCATCTCCTCAGCACATAGAAACCACAAAGGGGAGAAAGGGGAGGGAGTGTAGGGGGGAAGGTAGGGGGGATGTTTGAGGTGAGGAAAGGCTGATGATGGAAAGGGTCTCTCTGTTACTATGAAGGCTATTTATAGAGGTGTGATAGTCGAGATTGGATTGATCAATGAGGTGATTGATTTATGGTCGAGTACTTGGCAAACCTGGTCAGACGCTGACTTTATGATCCACTGAAATGGCGACTTTGAGCATTTGTTTAAAGCAGCTATTCTCAACTCCGAGCACATCAGTCAGGCGTCACCCAAATCAATCGGTTTGACACTTCGTTAATGGGTCTGTAACTGGTTTCTAACATAGCCCAGCAGCACTTTGCACCAATTACATGAAGCAAACATGCCACGAATACATGGAGTTGAACTGTTTGCTTTCTCCTGTGTGTGTGTGTGTGCTGGCAGCTCAAACCCTTCTCCAAATCAAGTGAGGCAACTTTTAGCTTTTTTGAGATGTTGCCACATTCGGAGTCATGATCAAATTTGCTCCTGTCATCATGGATTATTTGCCGTTGTCGCTCCGTGACTTTGCAACAGCCTCCCGCCAAGTTTCAGAGTGGTTTACTTTCTTCACCAGTTGTGTAAAGAAATTGAGAATGGCTGCATTACGAGGACTTCATGTGGCTTTTCAGTTATCTTTATGGTTTGCCTGAAATTCTGATTTCTAGAGCTGGGCTTTAGGAGGCATTCAGACCAAATCCTGCAGCAATCTGGCACTTCGGTGGTGGTGATGTGTAGTATGAGGTAGCAGTGAGACATTGAAATATGATCCAGGAAGTCGATTTGGAGTTAATGCGTTTAAGGGTTTTTCAGAAGCCAAAACACTGCACAGCGGTTTGTAATACTCACAGAGAGGATTTTACAACTCTGGAAAGCTAAAGTTATGACACTGCAACTGTTTTATCTTTTATCATGACGGTAAACAGTCGAATACATGCATTTACGTTACAAAGCAATCCACCAGGAATGTGTGGTTGCATGTACTGTATGTGACTGGTCACCGTAGCTTGATGTCGGGTTGCGTTCCAGCAGAAGTTGATTCTGGTTCAACTGCTGTGGTTTTCTGCTGAGCCCTATGCGGTCCCCACCCTGCAGTGTAAACTCACTGCCCTATTCAAGAGAATGGGAGGGCTGCCATTTTTCACGCATTGCCGGATTTGGTCTGAACATGTCCTTAGACCTCAATATGTTTTTGGTACCAACTGAAACGTGTTGAATATGTCTTAACTTGCTGTTTGATCTTACACTTTCTAATTTAGGTAGAAATGAAAGGATTAAAGGATAAGTTCACATATTTTCAAGTCTGTCTTAAAACAATAGTCAGGTGCCCAAATTAACATTCAAAGGAGTTTTTTTCTCATCACATTCATTCCTCCTGTTCATACTGACCATTAAACGATCCCTTGTAACGGTGGACAAAATCCACAGTCCTCATTTTGTTAAAAATGCACTTAAAAGTTTATCTAAAGCTAATATGATGCTTCAGTAGTCTGAGTTAGTCAAAACAAGTGGATATCTTCCAAAGTTACTTTCTTTTTCGTATATATTTCCCTCCTTTTGTTGAGCTGCAGTGGAAGGATAGTAACAAAAACTGGGAATTTAGCACAAGGTTGAAAGATATCCACTTCATCTGACAAACATGGATCGCTGCATCTTCATATTAGCTTTGGATAAATTTTTAAAACATTTTTGCACAGAAGGAGGACTGTACACTTTGTCTCCCATCTCCCACCTGACTATTGTTTTAAGACAGACATGAAAAATTGTGAACCTATCCTTTAAGAACTTCTACAAAGGGTTTGTTTATATCCCTCAAAGTAACTCATTAAAGATATGAGTATGTTAGCTGACACTGATGAAACTGATCCTTTATGCTTGTTTCCTCTTTAGTACATGGCTGCTATAACTTGGCTTTGAAACGCATAAACGCAACAGAGCAGCGATTTGTCTCCTGATTTGGACTGCAGGTTTAAAAGTGTCCTCACCCTCACTTTGGAAGTATCAAACGAGCTTAGGACCGGCTTACAGTGAGGCTAAACTGGAACGGCGGGGAAGGTGAAGGATATGAACGGAGGTTAGGAGGTCAGAGGAGGGAGGAAGGGGGGCGGCTGAGAGAGCAAGAGGGGGAGAAGAAAAAAGAAAGAGAGAGAGAGAGGGAAAGGAGATATATAGAGCGAAAAGGAAGAAGCATGTATTCACAGTGGCCACGACAGCCTCAAGATGTCGCTCTAATTCACCGGTATTTACATTTTTAACACGACTCTTTCATTTCAAAACCTTGAAAAAAAAAAGAAAGCCTTGACCGTATTTCAAGAAGCAGATGGTTGAAAATAGTTTCTGATACAAATCCCCCCGAATACACATAGAATGAAATATAAAAGCTCAATTTCGTTTTCAGTATCAAAGAGTCATAATTTCTAAGGGATTTAAAAAAAACAACTGCTAATTTTAATACATGAGACAACAGCAGGTTGGTAATTAGTTGGTTTTAGTTGGTATTTTCGGTTTGGTTTGGTTCAATGCTTGGTTGCACTGCAAAGTCATTCAACTGGGGTTTTTGTCGTCAATATGCATGAAAGCGAAATACTTGAATCCTATAACTTAACGGCCTGAAACTTGACTTGATGAACTTATGTAATCTGGACAGATTCAACCATGTTTTGGGAGAAAACAAACGTCATTTGGTTTCCAGCGGAGACCAATCGAATCTGAAGGGTCACAAGCTGATTAACTGATAGGATACGATGCAAAATGTGTATTTCAATAAAAAATATAACATTTTAAAAACAATGGCTGCTATTTTCAAGTTTTATAGCTTCAGATTATTCAAATTTAACGATCTGCAAAGGGGAAAATCACTCGGTAACTGAATTAACCTGTGACAAGTAGATATTGCTTTGTTTTAAGGTCACAGAAGCCAAAAGTGATGATGATGAGGATTTGGTGATATGTTTATGAACGTATTTTATCTGCATTTTGAAGTATTGCATTAGAAAACGGTGATGGCAATGACAAATTTTGAAAAAACTTCCTCAATTTCTTGGTTTTTGAGGTTTTTCAAACGAGTTAAATGCACTAAATGGAGGATGGAAACCTTTGCTGAATAAGTTCTGACTGATCAGCTGTTTCTACTGTCGGCATTAAAACACGACCAACACTCGCTGACATGAAAGAACAATTACAACTCGTCTAATTGAAACTAATTCCTGAAGACTTCTCTCCATTTTGTCTCTCGTAGGTGGCCAAGGTTCACAACCTCTACTTCTTCTTCTCTGTTTATGAGTAAATAAACAGAGTAGAAGAAGAAGCTTATACTGCCAGCTTCTGATGAAACTACGCTTTGCAGTGTCTAGTTAATTCGCTCCAAACCAGTTGATGGAAAGACGCCTAAGACATTTCAAAAGTTCCCTTAAAATTCACTTGACATTAGATGGAAACACATAATTTAAGGCACATCTCTTTCAGTTATTACTGATTTTCCCAAATAAAATATCCAGATTTTTTAAAAAAAGGAGCAGATCTGTCTCCGAAAGTTTATGTCCCCAAAAGTTTTTATGTTTCCTGCTGCAAGAAGACACTAATCACCACAGTTTATAGTAAACAACGTCTTCTTGTGACATTGACGGCTCAGGCAAAAACTTCCAGTGACAGTGAGGAGAATGAGCTGCTGATCATGCAGCGAAATACTTCAAAGTAAATAAAAAAAATGCAATAAATGGTTAAACTAAAACTCTGTCTTGATTTTTTTAAAAATAATGACAATAAATATAGATAAATGCCAAGATTTTGTGGATATATTACCCTAAAAATAATGAGCCCATTCTACTTATCGTCAGTTAATTTAATGTAAAAAGTTGTTTATACTCAGAAACCATCTTCAACCAGCCACCTCTTGTCACACAGACGAGGTAAATACTTCCTTCCAGACTTTGACATCATGACACAAGTCGACACAGTGAACCGCAGCGGCTTCTGGAGGCCGTCCTGGTGATATAATATTCACACGAGGAGCGTTAAAGTGTGCGATGGAAGTGAGCCGGAGCGACACACACACACCTCTGCTGAGTCCGTCGGGCCCTCGGAGGATCCGGCACTCCTCGATCTGTCCGAACGCAGAGAACATGACCCGGATGTCGTTCTCGTTGCACTTCTTTGACACCATGCCGATGAACAACTTCCTGTCTTCAACAGCTGCAGGGGTCAAGGAAAAAGAAGAAGAAGAAAGAGAATATGAATGAATAATACATTTTATGTCCAATATGTCCTCTGAGGTGTATATCTATTTACTTTATTTCTTCTTTTTCATTGCATTGGGACGTACTAGGCCTGTAATTAAGGATTATTTTCATAAACGATTAATCTCTTGATTGTTTTCTTGGTTAATTGATTAGTTGTTTGGTCTATAAAATGTCAGAAAATGGTGAAAAATGCTGGTCACTGTTTCCCAAATCTCTAGATGACGTCCTCAACCAGTCCACAACCCAAAGACACTCAGTTTACTGTCACAGACGACTAAAGAAACCAGAAATATTCACATTTGAGCTGCTGAAATCAGAGAATTTTGAGTTTTTTTTCTTGACCTCTTAAACTCCACAAGCACGCCGGCATCCTCGGATGACATTACTGTCTTTCAGAGGCAGAGTAACAGGTTCAGTTTTAAAGCTACAGTGAAGATTCTGGTATCATATGAAACTAGATGACCTACGGACCATGTCATGCTAGCTTGTCAGGAAGGAGGCTAAATACCACTCCAAATTTAGGCTAAATATTGGCCTCACCTCAAGATATCTGAATGAAAATGGGTTTTATGGTTACCAACAAGTCTCCCCTTTACAGACATGCCAACTTTATGCTAATCCCATGCAGTTTCTTGTGGATTCAATGGGCCAAACTGTATTCATGTGTGCTGATGTTAGTCCCCATAGTAGCCATTTCATTGTAGTGAGACCATTTTTTTGAAACTTGACCTCAGCGTATTAAATGAACTATTGCGACCTCCAGGATAATCACAGCCTCATGAAACTTTACAACTACAAACTAGAAACCTCAGGCGTTCAGAGGATGTCTGGCGTTACTAGATATACTGACAACCAGGGGGGTTATTGAGCAATTTCAAGAACAGAAGCTCTCACCATCCAATCGCAGAAAAATGCAGTTATTACAGAAATCTCCAAATGTAAAAAGTTTTTGATACCAAATCACAGCATGAATTTTTCTATGGTGTTCATCAAGGTTTTGGTGTCTTAATGTGGTATTTTGGAGGGATTCTTGACCATTTTTATCATATATCATATATTGATATCGAGTGGTCGAATATGGACCAAATCCTAAAATTGCTGAAACAACTTACGAGACATTAATGAGGATCATATACTTCCATTATAATGTTCTAAACTCTTATAAAACACAATGTTTATTACAGATTTATGACTGAAAAACTTGACACACAGCTTTCAGATAATGTATATCACTTTTATGTAGCGTATACTGATGACCTGCTAGCTCCTCCTAAAGGTCCCCTGCCCTCTCTGAAATAGACAAGAAGGGGTCAATGGTAGGGAAAATAGTTGGCAATTAATTTAATAGTTGTTAACTAACTGATTAATTGACTGATCGTTGCAGATGTAGGATGCATCGCTTCTAACGCGACGACGATAAACTCGGGAGAAACGAAAGAAAAAGAAAAACAAAGACCGAAGCGAAAACGAAAAGAAAAAATGGAACGAGACAGAACAAACCAGCAATCAAAAGAATCAAGTCAAAGAAAAGAAAGAAAGGAAAGAAAGAAAAAGAGACAGCGGGAGAGAAATGAAGACAGACAAGAGTTCATGTATTTCATCATGCCATCTGCGACGCTCTGATCAATGTCTCATTATCACTTCAACACCGACTGCTTGCTGAGACTCTCCAGCTTGTCCTCTCTCACCCTCTTCCTCCTCCCCCCCTCCCCTCTCCACCTCCCCCTCCACCTCTCCTCCTCTTCCTTCTCTCTCTCTCTGTCTCTCTCTCCCTCATGGATTCCTGTCTTTCTCCTCTCGCTGACACAATCCCTCCTTCTCCTGGTGCAATCTCCAGGAATGTGAGCCGGCTGCAGGTAACCGTGTGAGAAACTTTTAGTGCGTATGAGGAGGGGAAGGTTAAGTGTGAATCAGGCTGTAGAAACAATATGTGTGTGTGTGTGTGTGTGTGTTTATGTGTTCCCACCACCATTCAATGTAATGCTAATCCAATTCATTTTTAATGAGGAAACTGTCAGCTCTTACCGCGAGGCGAAAGAGATAAGCGGTCTGTTGCACTCTGGGAAATCAATAGCGCACTTGTTTATTTTGCTGTTTGAATTGTTTGTGTGTTTAAAAAACAAACCGTCGGGATAGGCTGCCAAGATAAGTGTTGTTTCAAAAAGCTTTAACTCCTTTGTACACAGCATGCGAATGTCTGTGTGTGTGTGTGTGTATGTGTGTGTGCGCGTGAGAGAGAGCATCACTCCAGAGGAAGATTACCACAAGTCTAACAGCAATGTAATTAATTTACTCTGTCGATAGAAAAGAAAAGAGAGGAGATATCGTTACAATTGACTGTTTCTGTTTTTTCGGACGAGGCGCACAGACAGACAGACAGACAGACAGGCAGGCAGGCGGGTGATAAGACTCCTAAAGCCGACTCTAGGATGATCTGGAGTCAGCTTTTGCATTCTGGCTTATAAATCGGAGCAGAATTGGCTTCACGCTGAGCTTCAACACATTAAGATTTACCAATAATATAATCCGGCTGTTATACTGTACATCTTCTACTGTCACCTTTCTTCTTCTTCTTCCGTCTCCTCCGCTGACTAAACTAATGAAGCTCTGAGCTGGCCATTCGTCACTGTTACAGCGACTCTAACGCTGAGTTTATTAAAGGTCATTACCATTAAGTGGATGGATACGTTACGTATGGCCTGCTCTATATTTTACCGTACTGGCTGTGAGTAGCGGCCGCTTTATTGAGTTCCACCGTCGTTACCCAGACGGTTATGTCTTATAAAGTCGTATTTCGCCATATTTCAGCGGAGCGGATGATGGCTTTTATAAGGATTTCTTCCCTGCTTCGCCGGATGCTGTCGTTTTATTGTATTCTCCCCTCCGCAGTGGACAGAGATACAGCGGTGCTACTTCATCGTCCGTGTGTCATCCGTAAGGACGACTCTACTGGATGTAGACGTTTTAATATGTACACTGAAGGTAGCTGCAGGTGTCAGAAAAAAAAAAACACCTTTAAAACTTTGTAAAAACACATTTCAAATGTAGCTGAAACTGGGTTTAAAGGGTCACCTCATCCAATCATGGTTTATCCATTTTCATATTCTGCTCAATTACTCAGCTTTAAGGGTCAGTTCATTCAAATTGCAAAAAACACATATTTTCTCACTTGGTGGTATTCTAGTCATGCAAATAGTTTGAAATAGATATTTGCTGCAGCTCTGCCAACCTGAATGATCCACACACATCACGATTTCTATTCTGAAATATGTTCCACCAAAAAAAAAAAAAAAAAAAAACTGTCCACATTGAGGTCTCTGGATTATCCAGAGGAACAGGAGTTTGAAATGTAGTTTCTGAAAAATCTCTTTTTTTGGGGGCATCACACACACACACACACACACACACACACATAAAAAAAGTAATTTATCTCCTTTATGTTTCGGTGGTAGCTGAAGGCTCAGCAGCAAAACATCTTGAAGTTTCAACTAATGGATGAATTATCAAAATGTGCCCAAAAGGGTCAAGAGGACTCTGAGCTGGAGCCTCGTTTCAGAGTGAGGAGTCTAAACATTCACTTTGAGGTTGTGACATAAAAGAAGCCGTCATGACATGAGTAGAACATTTAATCATTACTGTAGTTTAAGTTTAGCATTGACTGCATGTTATACGGGGCCAAAAGTCTCACCAAATTTGCACCATCAATGACGAGGCTTTTAAAGGATCAATGTGCATATAATGTTGTCTTCGGGTCAAATTTGACCCGTTTTCAAAATGTTTTTATATCAGAAATATGGATTTTCTTTAATGTAATTGCCTAAAAATCACATGGATGGTTCCATACCATTTTGGGTGTTTTATTAAAAATTTATAGCATCTGTGGACTTTTGTCCTCCCAAGTCAAAATTGACCCGTGGGGAGAAAAGTTGCACGGTGGACGGGAAGACAACAGGAGGGTTAAAGCCGAGGAATTATGCAGAATGAGACCCCCCCCCCCCCCCTAAAAAAAGTGATTAGGGACACCACGTTAAAAACATTTGTGTTCCTATCCTTCTAAAACCGCGTTAATGACATTGTCTTTTAGTTTCCAAATCTACCTTGACTAAATATCACTGAATGTAATGAACCTGACAAATTACACCGATGTTTATTGCTGCATCAGAATTGAACCAATTAAAAACAGATCGGCAGAACAAAGCGACAAAAAAACTCAGACCTTGTAAAGCTGTCTTTAAAAACACTGTCTCTACTTTCTTTGACTGTTCTGCTGTTTCTCGGTAGATATGTCAAAAAAAAAACACATTTATTTTTGGAGTATGTCTCTTTTTTCACTTCCTGTTAAATAATAACTGTTTTAGATGACTCATCATGCATATAAAGGGGCAAATCAAACTGCACCTCTAGCTTGTCGGTTGCAGTATATATGTATTTCTCTATGTATTTACGTCCTCAGTAGGAAAGCGGTGGGCTCGGGGGCTGAGAGCCACAGGAAAGTCATGAAGTATTTAGAGTAAGTACTCGCAGGATTTGTGGACAGCAAGAGAAATATAGAATCCGTGGTATAAACTATCAGACAGCTTCCTTGTTAGAATGAAAAGGAATGTAGAGGACGAGGCTCGATATAGGAAATCAATTCAGAAGTGAATCTGCAATATGTAGTTTAGAAATGGGGGGGGGGGGATCTGAGGACGAGGAGTGTGTGACAGTGCTTGTGTGTGTGAGATAGATGCATTAATGAGTGTGTGTGTGCAGCAAGAGGAGAGTGCATGTTTGTACGAGGGAGCAGACACAGGGGAGAGAGGCTGGTTCACCACGAGGCCAAAACGATTCAACTTTCACTGACCTCCTTCCGAAAGCACCTTAATAATTCATCACACATATAAAAATATATTTATATACATCAGCATCCTCCCCCCCACCGCCCCCCCACCACCACCACCATCATATCCTGCTTTCTCTGTTCATCTCTATGTGTCTTGTTCAATCTCTTCCCCCCCCCTCCACCACCCTCCGGTCCGTCATCCCGTCTGCCCGTCAAGCAGCGAGAGAAAACACACGGCTGAGATAGATATTGCCAAGCAAATTCAAAAAGGCTATTGATTCATGAGTGTGTGATAGGCTATTGATGCGGCTGTGTGTGTGTGTGTGTGTGTGTGTGTGTGTGTGTGCCCACTTACCGTTAGATTTCTCACTGTCTGCAGGTTTCATCTGAATAGGGTGGTGCATCTGTAGGAGATAAAAGACAAAATATATTAAATTCTACGCTTACAAATGCATAATGCAATCAGACTTTTGTTACAATTATACTTTTCATGTTGTTTAATATGCATAATTTACACATAAATGCAAGTTTTTTTTTTAGCTAGGCAGACATCCGCTTTTGTTTTTCCATACTAGATGCAAATCTGGCAACACCCCAAAACAACTTCAGTCCACAGGGTGGTGGTGTGCCTGAAGGGGGTTTGCCATATCGCTAAAAATACCAGAACAAGAGGGAAAAAAAAAAACAAGAACAGGGAAGTGTGTTAAAGACCAAGAGAGAAAAAAACAAGATTTCAAGAACAAAACTGAGAAGATGAAAAAAAGTAGAAGTGCGAGACAGAGAAGAAGAAGTAAGAACAACAAGCAGCAGCAGATAAACATTTCTAAACATCATGTGCTAAAAACAGCTTAGCAGAGACTAACGCAAATACATGGAGGGACGACAGGTAAAACTCACTGCCTTCTCCAACCCAAACACATACACGGTCAGTGGTTGCAAAGATAACGGTTGAAATACACAACACACAACAGTATAGAGAGATTATTTCAGTTGTCAGATACATGAAACATTCACCTCCACAAACTGCTGACTCATGTAGGTACGCTGGGCCATTTTTTTTTAGCTTATTATCATTGTGACCTTTAATTTTGAGGTAGTTTATTTAGCTTCAGGTCAGGTTTAGTTGATGTTATTTTAATCTGGGCTCTCGCTGAAGCTGAGCTTAAGCTTCCTGATTATTGTGACCAACTTGTGGTCATAATAGAGAAGTAAAGATTACATAGAAAGACGTCTCAAATCACCTCACCGTCTGCAAACACGACCACAAATCGAAGCTTGCGTCACCAAACTGATGGATGAGAACTTTACTACTGCGATCCCCTGCGAAGGCTGTTTGAGCAATCATTAATCCGTCTCTAAGACTGCAATGAACACCTGTTATTAATCTGGATATGATAGCAAACTAACGACATCTGATCACGAGCATTTGCATCGTGATTGGATCAGAAACATCCCCAGATCAAGCCTTGGCAAGCTTACATGACGTAGCAGGAAAAAAAGAGGAATTATGTGACCTTTCAACATGTTTTTTTTTAATAATGTGGCCAAAATGTAAACATGTCTGATATTTAATGAAACCAGACCACCTACAGATGTGATCTGATTGCGCTCTGATTGCAACGTGTGTTTCGGATGCATTTATATAAGATATCTAGATACATATTGCATGTTTCAACCAGGTGTAAAAGGGGTTTAATGCTTACATTCACACCTTGCATTGATATGTATTTTTTCCCTCATCCAGAGCAGCTATCCAGATAAGAGATCGCATGTTTCTACCAGGCGTAAATGGGGTCTAATGTCTGCGTTTTCACTTTGCTTTTTTTTTTTTCAATATTTGAAATCTCTCTGATGTTCCCGAGAAGCAGTTTAATTGAGATGGCTGATGGATGTGTTTTTAAGGTGGTGGGTCTCCTTTTATAGAAAACAAGCAAACACTTCACAGATGAGAAGGCTTTGTCACCCCCCTCTTTTTCTCTCTCTCTCTCTCTCTCCCCTTCTGTCCCTTTTTATTCCCTCCATCTCTCTTTCCTTTATGGGAAATTATGTGGCTGTTTGATCTGCGGAGAGACGAATGACAGTGATTCTCCAAATCTAGCCCTGTATCAATCACACTCAGAGTCAAATACCAGCCGTGAGTGTCTGTGTGTGTGTGTGTCTGCGCGAGTGTGTGTGTCCGTATGAGTGTGTATGTGCCCTGTCTTACCCATAACGCCCCTGGGCTCAGTCACGCCGTGACAGAAGGCTTTGATCTTCCAATTCTATCACACACCTTTATCCCAACTCTCTCCCTCTTGCTCTCTTTCTTATCATCCTCACTCTCTGCTTTTTTTTCTTCTTCTTCTTCTTCTTCTACAAGACTTGTCCCACAAGCACACACACACACACACACACACACACACACACACACACACACACACACACACACACACACACACACACACACAGCTAGTCTGTCCATTGATTAGTTCCCAAACCTGCCTGATGGGGGCAGTGAACGGTGGAGGAGGAGGAAAACAGAGATAAACAGACTAGCAAATTAAAGGCATATAGAGTAGTGTACTGTACTGCCAAAGTTAAAAAAGTAAATTCATGGTCGAGATGTAACAAGCTAATCATGGCTGCACCTGAAACAAATGAAGAAAGCAACAAAAAAAACCCAAAATCCAGACAGAAAAAGGAATAAAGAAGAAAAGAAACATCAAAATTTATTTGAAATTGAAGTTTGTAGTGTGCATTATCTGCATATAGGTAAAAAAAAGAGAAAGAAATAAAGAAAAAGAAAAGAGGAATTAATACTGTAAAGACATAAAAGCAAGAAAGACAGAGGACAGAAGGAAGAAGAAAAGGAAAGAAACAACAAAATCTAATTGAAATTCAGTGACGGTTGACTGCTTTGACTTGCAGTTAGCAGCATTTATCAGCCTCCAAAAGAAAGAAAGAAAGAAAGAAAAGGTAAAAAAGAAAGAAAAATGATAGAAAAAGCACGAAAGATGGGTCAAAAATTTAACTAAAAAACAAAAAAAAGGGGGAAAAGAGACAAAGAAAGAAAAAGACAGTGACAGAGACGAGAGAAAGTGTGAATCGAACATCGACGGAGAAAAAAAAATTAATCAGAAGGAGGAAAAAATAGAGCGAGAGGAGAAGACAGAAGGACAGACAGAAGGAGGGAAGAGGGTCACAGACACTTGGACAGACAGGAATAGTCGCTGATGCTTCGGGCTGCCGTCTCAGTGCAGTATCACTAACACAAGGACAGATGCAGGGACATGGACGAGGTGTGTGTGTGTGTGTGTGTGTGTCGGTGTGTCGATGTGTGTGTGTGTGTGTGTGTGTGTCTGTGTCTGTGTTGAAACCACATCAAAAGAAGAAAAAGTCATGTCAAAGCAAACCTGGAAGTCACATCACGTCAGTTCTCGTTAATCCATTTCAAAGTCTGTCCTCTAACGGCATAAAAAACAAAAGCAAAAAAGAAAACAAAAGCCGTGACAGCATCTGCCGCGCCGCCGTCATTCACTTCCTGAAAAACACTGCCGAAAGCTGCCACGTGCACACACACACACACACACACACACACACACAGTCATGTTTCCATCACTTCAGAGGACATTACATTGACTTACATTAATTTCCTGGAGACTTATCCTAACCCTAACCTTAACATAACCTTAAAATAACCTTAACTTTAAACCAAGTCGCCCTAAAATTAATAATTTTAAGGTGAAGTCACAACATGACTGTGTAAACAGAATTACATCCCCAAAATGTGAAGAATACATGGACCACATACACACACACACAGGTACAAAAAACTCTTGTCTGGTTTTCAGGCATCCCCTCCTCAGGTCTGTCTACCCAGAATGCCTGGCGGGCGGAGGCGCTGTCGACATGTTTGATCTCGGCGAGCTCCCGCCGAGACCCACAAAGCAAGACTCTCCTCTGCTATCCTACAATTCCACAGCGCTGTTTCTTCTCGCCTGGCAGGCCCCACAGCCGCAGTCTGCCATTCATTATGCACTCAGCGGGAGCCCGGCAAAAACTACTAAGTCCTCGCCGCGCTCAGGCTCATAAAAAGCAGGGAGAACCAAAAACTTCACCGTGTAAAGCCATGTGTGCAGCCCGGCATGATGCTGCGCTGGCATTTAGCTTTACAAATGTATCCATCTACTGAGCGGGGAGGCTAAAAAACAACTTCCTGTTTACCTGGTTTTTACTACACCAGAGCTGATTCTTCCTCTTTTCTAGTTTCTTTTGCTCTGCTGAGTCTATTTTCTTTAGTAAATCTTCAAGTGATCCTCAAAAGCCACTTTAACTGCATGATAATTAATCAGAACGTGATTAACAAAATATTTTTTTCAAAATATGAGCTGAATTCTTTACAGGGCGGCTGTACAGTTTAATAACACACACAAGTTAAAACTGAATGCAATTTCCTGATGTTTGATTAGTGTGTCGTAAAAAGTTTTTTCTGCGCTTTAAGGGGCTCATTATCTGCTTTTAATACCTCGGCAGTGCACTTGAAGTAAAGTGTCACCATTTGTTTTTAATCATTTTTAGAGCACTTGAATTGCCTTATTACAAACTGCATAGTTCAGTTCTGATTGACTGAGTCACACTGCGCGCGTGCTGTAAAATACATGATAAATGCACACCTTTGAAAATCGATTAACATTTAATTTACATATTAATGCGCTAACTGAAAGTCACCACTCACACCTCTAATAATGAGAGTTGGCAAGCCGCCGTGTTGTTGCTGTTTAAGAACTAACAACTCCCTTTAGCTGCTCTGAGATAACTGCAAAGCACTGTGTTATATTTATTAGCCTTCTATAAAAAAACACTTTCATTTATCTGGATTTATAGTTCTCGAGCAGCAGCTACATGTGCAGCAGCTTCATGCATGAATCTTTCCTTATTTTGCTCTTATATCCGTTCTTGCACAAAGCAATAAGACGAAAATCCTTCCTGCATTAGCCGTAAATCGCTAGTTTCAGCCTGATAGATGCCACCTGTTCATGAGATGTGATAATTAGCATAATCCACGCCCCTAAAACTGCCATATAAGGCTTTGTAGGTGAGTTTCATTCACAAAAAAATGTTCCCAAAGACAATTGGAAGATATGAATCCAGCGCAGCTCTGCACTGTGACAGTAGTAAAGAGGGAATGATATGATGCTAAATAACATCTTTCTATAGCAAAGCGCTCCGTGATGGGAGGGCTGTGACTGTCACGGTGATATTAGAGGAGAGAATATTATAGTCTGCAGGTGATGTTAGGCTGTCAGCTGATGATACCGGACAGGGACACTGAGGCAGCTGTTGGAAATGAGAGAAGAAAATACGGCCGTAAAAATCATAAAATCTAAAAAAAAACCTTTTAAATAAATTGGCAGCCATGATTGCACAAAGTTTGTTTACCTCTATATTAAATATTTTGTTAACTTCTGGACCACTTGTAGATTTCATTCTATGTACAAAGATAACTGATGAATGCCGATATTGTTCTTAAATAACTCGTACGTGCTTTTTAAGAGCGAATCTGTCCGTACGAGGACCCGATGACTTCACTCGTCCTACGAGAGGGAAATTCTTGCGTCTCCATCCTGAATTCACTTCACTTTATTGTCATCTGTTAAAGTTCTCAAGGGTTCAAGTTTTACAAGGATTTTCAATCCGGCCTCGTGACTGGAAGCATCCAGGTGGTAAACCATGCAGGAGCCATCCGGAGCTGGTTTCCTGCCCCCTGATTGGTCACATCTCTTTCATTAGATAAGTTACTCACTTGAAGAACTTTTCTCAATTTATCTTGGACTTTGACCAAATGTGAGTAGGTGTCTCTGCACTACGGGGATATTTCTTAATTTTGTCTCTGCACTCTGTGTGTGTGTGTGTGTGTGTGTGTGTGTGTGTGTGTGTGTGTGTGTGTGTGGTGTACTTTGCCCCTTCCTAAATATTCCAGATGTCTCCTGTTTGTTTGGTGGGCTGACATGTTTGGCATCAGTACAGGTCATGATGACCTGGGTCGTAGTCATCTGACCCTGAATTACCTGCTCATTCACCTACACGCTTTTCTCTTTTGGTCATTGTGGTAATTTTTTTTTTAGAAAGACCAACATGTTGTAAAAATATTCCAGGTACAAAATCCTTTGCAAGTTTTGGTTTTTTTGCACTATAACTTGCATATTTGCATTTATTTTGCACATATTGTAAAAAATAGTGTAGTATTTGTATTTATATATGCAAGTTTTTCCCTTTTAATTTCATCTTTAGTGCTACTTTGGTCTATTTTATTGTCTAATTGATAAGATTCATTCTATGTCTATGTGTGTAGCATTTTATTTTGAAATCCTGCATTGTGTACAGAAACAGAAACCTTAAAAATATGGTGTCTTCTCACTAAGTGTGTAATAAATCCTTGAAAAGGTTGATGAGAGACTGAACCGCACAGTCATTGTGCCACAAAACCAAAAAAAAAGTGAGCTAAATAAGGCTAAACGAGTTCTGTAGGTTCGTCACTACGTCTCACACATTGTCATTTGATTCATGGTTATTAAAAAAAATATTGATTAGTGGAGATTTAACTTGTCGGCGAGACCCCGGTTGTTGCTACAAGCCAGATTAGCTTGTCCGCCGTGTGTAACACAATCACCACTAGATATTTATGTCAGTAAAAAAAAAAAAACCTGGATGAGTGAAACCATAAGGTCCACATTACACCAGAGGGATCAGAGTGCAGGAGGCGGCCAGGATGGATTTTTTACGACCTTCTAGTTATGGGACAGTCTCTCTTTAATCACCCTCTCCTTCCTGCCTGAGACGAGGTGTCTATCTGTCGGACTAGCTGATGAAATGTCACCCACAAAGCCCCCTCTTTCCCTTTCAGCTTCTTTATCTTTGTATCCTCATCATGTACAGAGACTCGCAGCAACCTGGCCGTCATTCAGGCGACCTATGTGCTAAACCCCCTCCGCCCCCTCCGCCCCCTCCGCCCCCCCCGCCCCCCCTTTGGCTGGCTGTTCAATAGTCCCTCCTAGTGCATCTTGTCCGGAGAAACTCTACACTTCCTAAATGTTAACTGCTGCTCCCGGGTTAACGTTATCCCCTGTTGCCTGCTGTCGCCCGCCGACTTCTTCCAGGAATGCTCTGGTGCTTAAAAGGTCAGAGGTCGTCTTGTCCCGGAGCCAGAGGACTAACTCGAGGCTCACGCTGGGAATAGGACGAGTGTGTGTGATGTGTGGAGGAGTGTGTTGCTATATGTGTGTGTGTGTGCGCGCCCTTTGCCAACACCTTCAAAGCAACAGCCAAGTTCACATGACCGGAGCGCGTGTGCCAAAAAACTGGGGAGTGCACATACTGTACGGTACCCGACATCACACTGTCTCGCTCACAAACACACACGTATATATATGCACGTACACACACACACACACACTGCGACCACACACACACACACACTTTCTCCTCCCTCCTGTCTGAAGGTGTGACGGTGAGCTGCTGGGTCAAAGTCAGACAGATGGCCCTCACAGTCGGGATTCAATATCGGTGACCGAGACCGTATGACCGACGACACACACACACACACACACAAACACACACACACACACACACACCTCTGCAAGTGAGCAGCATCCACACACACACACCTATAAAAGTGACACGGCACACACATGACCTCCAGACGGTGATCATCACTGATAACTTCACCTACATTTTCATCGGATTACATTATTATATCTTTCTAATCTATTAACATCTTTTATAATTGATTAATTGATTTTTTATACATTTTACAAGTCACCATGCTTTAATTTTGGTAATTTACTTGTATCTTGGTGTTCATTACTCTCCCAATCCACACTGAGCATCTTTGAATTGCATTTGACTTGTATGAAAGGTGCTACATAAATAAAGTTTGATTGATTGATTAATTGATTTTCAGAAAAAGATTCAAAAATAATACTTTGGTCCCATTAAAAAAAGACATTTTTACACTTAAAAACTGGTTAAAACAAACAGCTGTAGTTTTGGTTTGGTGGTGTATTTTCTTTTTTTTACTAATATAATTAATTTGAAAGACTACACAGTGAAATTAGAAGAAGAAAGCACACATGTAATGATCCTGAAACGTGACACCGATCAACTCCGCGCATCTGTGACTCACATTCCTTCGATATTGTTAAAAACTCAAAGCATCAAAGACGAATTTCCATCATTCTCTTATGACGGATAACCCGGTAAAGGTTTTCCTGATTTCTGATTCTGTTCAAAATAAGGTTAATTATATCTGGTATCTGGTATTATATCTGCAGAACGTCATTCAAAGTGATCAAAAGCTTCAAAGAGATCCAGATATTCATGTCAAACTGAATCTGCTCGGTGTGAGAGCTGCAAATAAAAAAGATGCTCCAAAGCGAAGCCTCGACACCAAGTAAATGTTTTTTTTCCCCAATATCATGGATCAACAGGCAATATACAAACTACTACTGACTACTCCTCAAACGACTTTCATCAGTTTGATTCAGCTTGTGACATCATCGGGCCTGACTCATAAAACCTGCCGGCACATCTGTTGCGCGTTAGCTGCTGCTCTCGACACGTCGACGTCCTCCTGACGACGGTTTTTAAACGGTAAACGACACGAATGCTTCCCCCCTACATGATTTATAGTCTGCATTTATATCACACAAACATACATAAGAGTTTTCCCCTCTTCTGCAACATTCCTGCTCATTACAGCAAAAAAAAAAAAAAAAACTGTATACACACACTTGACACATAGACAAACACACCCTCTGCTTCCCTCACATCACTCTGACAAACACCTTGATACAGATAAAGTGTGACTTTAATTCTCACTCCCCCCCCCCCCACCCGGCAAACAAACGACTGTAAATCAAATTGTCCTTTACAATATCCCTCGTCTTAGCAGTGCTTAGCGCACAGTTAGCCTACATTATCCCCACTTCATTTAACTCGGTAAACAATTAACCCAGCGCGCGCGCGTGTGTGAGCAGAATGATTGAGGGATTTGGCATTAGCTATGCTGCGTCGCGTCTCCACACTAACTACTCTAAGTGTTTAACATAGTTAGCCTGCATTTACAGCCACCCTCCTCCTCCTCCTCCTCCTTTCTTTTCCCTCCCTTCCTCCATCCTCCCACCCCCGACGAATCAATATGCTTAAACGCTGCCACCGACTCGGAGAGAAAAGAGAGGTTAGGGAAGTTAATTTGAAACAAGCGATTAATATTTCTTTCGTTAAATAAGAGCACACACACACACACACACACACACACACACACACACACATACACACACACAGTAATGTACACACACTCCGAGGGTCGGCGCATCGATGAGGTTTGCCTTCCTTCAGCCCTGTTTGCGATAGCATTTGGGTTTCACTACAGCAATTACAGCCTTTAATTGAATTGATTTCGATAATGAGCCTCTGTAATGACACCGCTGTGGGAATGGTTGTGTGCGCGCGCGTGTGTGTATATGTATATATATGTGTGTGTGTGTGTGTGTGTGTGTGTGTGTTTGCAATGAATGAGGCTACTGTTTTTTTTCTGGACTTAAATAATCTGTGAGGAGCCGAGCAGGATTTAAAGATGAGCACACACACACACACACATTTAAAACACTGATGTATGTTGCTCTAATAGCTCGTCTATCGGTCAGCCCTTTTTTTTTATAAACCGCTTGTCCGAGCTCTAACCTTTCAGCTTGTTCTATAATATCCTCCAGGCTATAACACATGAATGTTTGATGACACAGGGCTTAGTACATGATAAATTTAATATCCTACACCATCCATATTTCCGCTGTTTTCAAGCAGAGAAGCACCTACAACAACTTCCCGGGTCCTTAGGTGTTTACGGGGAGGTCGGGTTTCACACACACACACACACACACACACACACACACACACACACACACACACACACACACACACACACACAGAGAGAGAGAGAGAGAGAGAGAGAGAGAGAGAGAGAGAGAGAGAGAGAGAGAGAGAGAGAGAGAGAGAGAGAGGCTCTTCTGCGGCGAGGCGAGGCAAGCTGCCCGAAAACTTGAAAGGGTCTGAAGAGTAAATCAGCCGGTCTATCAGCCAGTGGGAGTTACCTCATCTCTTTTTTTCCCCCTGCCAGTCAGCTCGTCTGCTTCTTAAGTGCTGCGTGGAGAGCTATTGTGATAGAGCAGCGATATGTGTAATAGGCTTGCACCTGAACAAACAACACACATCGACTGACAGGGCCGTGTGGACGTGGAGCATTCCTCCCCTCAAGTATTTTGTTGGAGACACAAAGTTGAGGGTATGCCCAGGTATCAGTGAGCTGATATATGCCGGGACTCTTAAAAAAAATGTCATCCTGGCTTCGGCTATGATGGATTTGTTTTGATTATATATAGAACTTATTACCCAACTGTGATGCTTTTAGGTCAGGTTCCAACTCCAGCTCAGGTATCGGCCGGGAGCCTCGGCGTCTCTCACGGTCGAAATGCTGCAAGCGAGGCTTTTTCCCGCCTCTAACAAGAGGCCAAAAGATACTGATTATCCTCACTAAAATATCAGACGGTGCAACTCCACACGGTTCATTTCAGTCGGGTTTCAAAATATATATATATATAAAAAGAAGTAAGCAGGGAGGAAATAGTGGTAACTATTGAGCACCGTAACAAAAACCAGCATCTTGAGTGTCACGAGCGCTGCGTGTTACAAATAGCTAGCAGATGGTTGCGTTCACGGTTCAGCTTCAAGGAGGGAAATTCAAGTTCTTTTACAGCCTGAGTTGTCGAGTTGTTGTAGAAATCATATCTGATAACATACAACAGAGTTCCACAAGGAAGAGAGTAGTATAGATGATCATACAAGCTCCCTGTTCAAACCAGATTATCTTCTTACTGGAACTTGAAACTGGAAATATTGGTTAATCGTCTCTCACTGCTCAGAAAAACTGCTAAATCTAACTGAAATGGGTAAATTGGATTAAAAAAATGTGTTTTCTCTTTTAAAAAAGTTATGTAAAACAAGTATTTGTTCACAACTAGTGTGATGATCTGATTCGCCTCCTGCGCTTCAGGACGTCTAATGTCCACACTCATAATTGATATCATAATGCACAAAACTACAATAAATGCAACCAAAGGCGTAAATCAGGTCTGTGTTACATAGAAGTGGAAAAAATAGACATGTTTTGTAAGAATCTGGGTCTTAATAAAGCAATATGTCACAAGGTTTCTTAGTTGCACCTGATGGCCTCATAAATAATTGATAATTCATTCATTTAATAAGTGACATTTATCTCAACTTGAATGTCTATTTACTAGCTTCATCAAAGCTAAGTGGACATTTGAGCGGAGGTTATTTTGTCAGACGTACTTTAATGCTTTATAAATCCTTTATGAATGTTTTATGGATGAGTATTAAGCTATTAATAAAAGCAACATTTGATTGGTCAGGTGGTCAAAATCCCTTTAGCTGCTCTAAATCCTCCACTAGCATATTATCATTCTATAAAACATTGATAAATTAGTAATTACAAATAAGATTAACCACTAATGAAGCTGTTAGTAAAACAATTGCATCCATTGTTAGAAAATTATACTCAATGAAAATAATAAATAATATCCAAGGTTGTCAAAAAAAAAAACTAATTGAAAAAGACAATTTTAAATGTGTGATCAAAAGCGGACGATCAGTCTTCAGATATGATTTACATTCAAAAATATGAATGTCAACATCAGACCAGAGTCGAGAGCTGTAGCGCCAAAGTGGCCGCAGTCTCCACAGGCCATCATCTCTCAACACACACACACATGCACACACACACACACACACACACACACACACACACACACACACACACACACACACACACACACGAGTTCCCTTCAAAGGCTGGAGCAGTCGGAGTCTTGAGACCACAGGGGCTTTTTGCATGAAAGAATATGATTTCTCACATCATTGAAAATGATAATACACATTATCACTTACAGTCTTGTGCTTCAATCCGCAGCTCTGTCCACCAACTTGAAATAATAAATGGCCGATTAAATGACTTATGTCTTTGGATTATAAATTGCTGCTTTTAAACCTTAACCTTGCTTGAGATCACACTTACTTTGATGAGGGCCTTTGATGTGCCTTTGGTTGCACGAACACACACAACCTTGCGCCTGTATTCTGGCAGCGGAGCATCACTAATTATCTTGCCAGCAGAAAGGTAAGGGAGGTGGGGACCTGTGTGTGTGTGTGTGTGTGTGTGTGTGTGTGGTCTCAGTGCGACGGTAGCTTTTAATGAGCCCCACGCTTCTTATCAAGCTTGGCGCTTGACAAACGCTCTGATCTGCCCACATGGAGGACGGGGGGGAGGCTCGACTGATCGCGTCTGAAGCCCCCCCCCCCCCCCTCCTCCTCCTCTTCCTCATGACCACACCACCCGCAAACCCCACCCAACACCCTTCCTTTCCCTCTCTCTCTCTCTCTGTCTCCTTCCTCCCCTCCCCTTCCTCTCCGCCTTACTTTCAGAATGAAATATCCTTGAGAGAAACTGTGAATCAAAGAGCTTTTCATCCTCTTTCACAAAGAGAAAGGGAGAGATAGAGAGGGAGAAAGATGGAGAGAGAGATTCAACAGGACAGAAGAAACAGAGAAGAGAGGGAGGGGGGTGAGTGGGGGGGTGGGGGGGGGATGGAGAGAGGGCAAGAGGTAGAAGAGAGTGAGAAAAGAAAGAAAACGAGGATAAAGGATTGAACTTCTCAAAGCTGGAGGGCACTCCGGAGGACATGTCCTAGATTAGCTCCCACCCCCCCCCCCCCACCTCCCTTCATCCTTTCCATCTCTCTCCATCCCCTCCATTCCTCCTCCACCCAGCTTCAGACTGGGAACAGCGGCCCCGGGGCCCTCTCGGCGGGCTTCGAGGGTGGTGAGCGGAGGGGGAAAGGCACGAGAGGGGGATGGAGGGGGGAGACACCGGGCATTTAGACATCTGTCAGCTACTAATGAAAGAGTTCAATTTAGTGGAAAATCTCAAACAACCTTGTCTGACAGGCAGGCTGACAGGCTTTAACTCGCTGCGTGTTGTTGTGGTGTGTGTGTGTGTGTGTGTCTCAGCGTGTGTGTGTGTGTGTGTGTGTTGTGCTAGCGTGGAGGGTGGGCGGGATGCCGAGTGGATCAGGAGGGGGAAATTTAAAAAAAAAAAAAAAAATTTAATCTAGTAAACTGCAGGCATTTGCTTATGTGTGCACTTGTGTGTGTGTTTTTAAGTGTGTGTGTGTGTTGAAGAGTCATGCAGGGGTGTCGATCAGTCCGTGCAGCGGGGGGTCCGGTCTTATGGCTTTAAATCGCTCCAGGGGTACGGGGCATGTTTTCTGACGATAGATGGGTTATAGCGGGGGTCTTGTGTGTGTTATATGTGTGTGTAGTGCTATTAAGAGTCGGGAGAGAACACACGACTCTCCAGGCGACACACACACACTTTGTCTCCGACCCCCCCAGAGCTTCATTAGCGGGTCATTAGAAAACGACTTCAGTGAGAGCTGCTGTTCTTTGAGAAACGCATTTTGCTTACCCATCTTCAATGAAACTGTTCAGAGAAGTAACATGGTGTGTGTGTGTGTGACTCTCTGGATGTCAATGTCAAACATAGGACTAATTATTTATATTTCTTAATTGATTGATGTGTTGTGCTAGCCGTTACCGCTGAACTGAATGCAGTGACTCTTATTGTGAAAGCGCAGGTGCTTGGCCTCTTCTGACAGAAGGATGTAGCCTGGATGTGGATGTTATTCTAAAAAATTAAAAGTCTTTTATTCATCTTTGCAGCCAGTTAACATACAGGAGAGAATAGTTTTTAGATGGAGCATCATGTAGATGAACTAAAACCATAGACTGTACCAACTGACCCGTTGGTTTCTGAAGTTCAAAGCGAGCCGCTCTGGCCGTCGCCATCTTGGCAGTACGTGACGCTGCCTAACTCCCAGCCAATCAAAAATAGGCAAAGAGGCGGGCTGAATGGCTGAAACATACCACCTAGCGGCTGGCGGACCTGTCACTCAAAGCAGCCATGTCCTTCGTTATGCATAACTTTACGGCTTAATAAAATTTAAATGGGTGAGTTATAAAAAAATTCACCCTCCGTACAGTTGTCATGAAAGGGGAAATTAGCCATAGAGACCAGGCTGTAAACATGTTTATTTCTGCTGTAAAGTTGGGCATTTTAACATGGGGGTCTATGGGGATTGACTCGCTTTTGGAGCCTCTAGTGGTCATTCAAGGAACTGCAGTTTTTGGCACTTCTGCATTGGCTTCATTTTACAGCCCCGGAGGTTGCCGCTTGACTAAAACTGGACAAAAATCTTTAAGATTCAAAGCTTTAAAAACAGAATAAACAAGAAAACAAGTCAGACTTTACAATAGAATTCTAAGCTTGCTCTTCTGGCTGCCATTTACAGTAGAAAAATACTTAAAGGGGACATATCATGATTTTTGTGATTTTCTGTTAATTTTATACTGTTACGTTAGATATTAAACATCATCAAAGGTCCAAAACTTGAGGTTAACATACAGTAAGTAGAAATGCTCCCTGCAAGTCAAGACCCAGGGCTTCAGCCTGCTCTGAACGCTTCGTTTGCAATGTTACCTCTACTTCCTCCTCATGATGGGGTCAGATCGTTTACACAAGCCCACAACCAACATTTATGGATGTATTTGAGAAGTTTCGACGTTGAGTAAACGGCAAGAAAAAGAAGTGAAATCCTACTGTTTGTTTATGTAGCATAAGGGGAAGCTAGCTAACCAATCAGAACAGAGCATGCTCATGGAGAGGGGGGCCTTAAAGAGACAGGAGCTAAAACAGAGGCTCAATATAACCAGCCGTGAACAGCTGCTGTCAGACTCACCGTGTCTTTGCTGGAAACACAGAGAGTCTGCTGGAGCTTTGACAGTCACTAGAAGCACATTCATGGCTCTTTTGTAAAAGTTTCTGTGTGGTACCTTTGTTGTAGCTGAGCTAGTGGTTCTGCTACGACAGGCTCTCTGTTGTGTGTCTGCGGGGGGGAACGTCAGCACGTAGCCGCTGCTGTTTATCATGTTAACGTTTAGTCTGCCGTCATCACTGAATATCTTGTTAACTCTGAATATAGTACAGTTAGTTATCTGCAGGTCGTGTGTAAATCTTTAGGTTGTTAGCACAACGTCATGCTACCGTCATGCTAACGCTACCAGCAGCTCTGTGAGAGGCATAAACTGAAGATACAGTTATCAGTGTTCTGATATTTATACTTGTTGGCATTTTATTTTCTGTGAAACTAATGTACTGTTGATTTCCTGCTCTTTTAAATATTTTTTCTTTCTTCTTCAGTTACAGATATAGTGATATATCGCGTATCGTGGGAAGAATATCGTGATAGTATCGTACTATGAGTTCATGTGTAATTCCCATCCCCTAGTGACTATACTTCGACATGTAGCATGCAATAACATGTAGGTTCTGCAGTATCTCCTGGATGTTTTATACATAAGTGGTAAAACAGTGAAATGCTTCACATAAACTACAGTGTTCTTGTGCCAGTTAACAAGTGAAACGCCACCATAGAGACGACGGTTTGTTTACTTTTTCCTTTTTCTCCCAAACAATCGAGAGCTTTTCTTATATCTCCTCATCTCAAGATGACATTGTCTACTGGAAACTACAGTGATCAGCGTGTTCTCAATGGAAAGGAAAAACAACCACTTGTGGGTGTTTGGGAACCAATCTTTCAAAGAAAGAAAAAAAAAACAACTGAAAACAACAAGCCTTAGTAATACAACATCCAGTTTCTGCTCTGACCTGCGCAGGCGGCGGGAACATTACTTTATCACTGACGTACGACAGACAGGTGTGGAGCTGACATGGAGATACACTTTCTGCATACATAACACCACATATGCATACATTTGGTATACATGCCGGTGTACGTTTGGTGATATACTTGTCAGAACGCTGACAAATCTTTAAGAGAGATAGGTGAAGGAGTGAAGGAAAGCGACGGGAGATATGTGGAGAGGCTGGGAGCTGACAGAGAACAGGCAGCGCCGCCTTTTTTTGTTGTCACTCGACGAGAAAACCCGAGCCTCGATCTTTTGCTCTCGACACCGCCAAAACCAAAGACCCCTTCGCTTAATTCCCTCCTTAAAAAAAAAAAAAAAAAAAAAAAAAAAAGGCAGCTGTTCAACTGTTTCAGACCTAAACCAACATGGCTGCCGGCCTGCACTGCCAAAACCGGTGCCCTTTTTTTTTTTTTTTTCTACAATTTGGCCCCCGTCCAGCTTTCCACTCTGATTGCATCTATCCCTGTTAGGGCCTTGGGTTTTGGAAGGAGAGATAGAGCGAGAGGAGGGGAAGAGTGCCAATACAAACATTGTTCCGCTGGCTTTTACAAGCCATGAGAGTGGGGAAGTTAATAAGCAGGTATTGGTTTTTTAACTGCGGCCCGTTTATTGCTTTGCCCTCGAGCGTGCTGGAGTGCTCCACTCCACCTTTTTTTTCTGTCCATCTGCCCATCACCTCTGCTAACCTCTCTCTCTCAATTCCTCCCTCTCCCTCTCTCTCTCTCTCTGTGCTCTCCTTTTTTTTTTTTTGTCTTGACTCGCCTCGTTCAGCAATTAATTCACCGTCCTCATGGTGTATTTTTTTTCCCCGTCTCTAGCTGACTCCTTCTTCTCACCTTTTTATGCCCTTTTATATATATATATATATATATATATTTCAAACTGAGGTGGAGCCAGTTTAAAAACACTGTTTAAAAATTATGAACAAAAACCTGCACACACCACTTAATGATCTATCATTACACCCCTATTGATGCAGTGTTTTGAGTGTGAACCGTGTTTATTGGTCCTCGTGCGCCTGTGTTTTACTTTTAGACCGTATCCATCTGTCAATACTGGACTTTTATTAAAAAAACCGAGTGCGAGCCAGTCAGCGTCGTCCAACTCTGACATGATGAATATGACGCAGGTTTAATTACATACATATTGTTCTTTTTGATCAATGTCGTCTGGGGTTTTTTTTTTTTTTTTCTTTCGATGAACTGTTTTCATTTTCACTCGCTCTCAGAAGCTTTTTCGGCCACTGCCAAGAACAAATTTGAGGTTAGTGGAGACTTAAAACTCCCAGTAAAACATTAGTTTCACAGCTGGAATCTGCCGTAGTTTCATCATTTTCAGGGCTACAAACAGACTGCCCTAAGCCTCTGATTGGTGGAGCCTGTCAGCGCCTTGCCTGAGAGGAAAATCTGCAGATGCTACTCGGGTGAAAAACTACTTTAAACTCTTCATGTTTATTGGGAAATAATGATCTAATCTTTATTTTGGATTTTGCAGTTAACAATTTGTATTTTATTACTCTTGAAGAAGGGGGTCAAATGCTAATAAGAATAATAAGAAACACAAATAAAGCAGTAAAGCTGGTGCTCTTTGAAGCTAATACAAGTATTCTGTGGAGTTTTTGACTACTAGTAGCGTTATGAAGCAATTTTATTAGCATTCCCCAGGTGACACAACACACATTCCTGTCAACAGTTTCACATTATAAAACTAACTAATAGTTAGTGGTGGTAATGTGCCAATAGATGCAGTAACACGCTAGCAAAAAGCAGGAAGAAGAAGAGAGCTAGTTAGCTAATGTGGACGTGCACAATGCAGATTTTAAAATCTTGGATTTGCTAATATTTTTTGAGGATTGACATGCATTCAACAAGCTTGTTAAGCCCAGAGGATGCACACAGAAACACTGAATGTAAATGTTTTTTGTTGTATCCTGTATGTACAAGGACACACAAGGTACCTTTAAGTATCATTAAGTATTGGATCTTTATCAGTGAAACTAAGTGTGATTTTAAGTAGGGTTAGCACATGATGGTGCAGGAATTTACATTTAAATTTGCATTTCAGTGTCTAGTTTTTTTTTTTTATTGGACGTCCATTATTTCATCCTATTGTATTATAAGGTTGATGCATGTTTATAAATGGAGAAAACAGCATGTATAGAAGTTTTTCTTGTCTCTGGTTGAAGGTTGAGAAAACTGCTCGACTCTGATGCCCTTTCCAGGAACTACAATCCAAATTTACTGCTACCTGACTTCAAAAAGCCGAAACCATAACAACCAACCAGAGATGCTGCAGGAGAGAGAGAAGCTAGCGAGGAGGAGGAAGAGGAGGAGGAGGAGGAGGAGGAGGGATGACCAGACAGAAGACAGGGAAAGGTTGGGAGTTATAGTGTAGAAGAAGAAGGCGATTTCATGTTCCTATAATCCTGAAACCGCTGCAGTTTGTGTCCTCCCCAGGGCTGTTTCACACCTCCAACAAGGGATAAGTGACTAACTCTCATACTGCAGGAAAAACAGACCAATTTAACATACTTATTCCACGAACAGTTAACACAGTGACTCTGTGCAAAACAACAAGCTTGACTCCGAATCGGAAGCCCGAGCACAAATCCTGTGTATAGCTCTTGTGGGATTCGCAGTATCCACCCTGTCCTGCCCAGGAGGGCTATTCGCTGATCCAACTGACAGAAGCGAGCGAGTACAGACGCTCAACTGATGAGATTCCAGTTAGCCGGTGCAGCCAAGGAGAGAGTCGGGGAAGCAGCCAAACAGCCCGAACAGAAGGGATCTGGGGGCCTCTAAATATCCACCCAGGGCTAAAAGAGCGGGAGTGTGAGCAAGCTCCAGCCCACTTCCTCTATCGCTCTCCTGGGCTACAGAGGGGGGAAACAATAGTAGAGAATGGTGCAGATAGCGTGAAAGAAAAGGCAACGCCACAGCATCGACACACTCTTTCATTGTCCGGGTTATACATGACCGTACAGAAACTAGATGCAAGCACAGTTTTTGCAAGTGTTCTGACCGCTTGTTGCGCTGTAGAGCAATGCACGCCACAAGCACAACGTGTTCGTGATAAACATTTCAGATTGCACAAGTTGGTGAAGCAGACGTGCGGTGGTGGGATGTAGATGACTTTACAAAGATTACTTTGTATTCTAAAGATTTGTCACTACTTTTTTTGGGGCAAAAATTGAGCTTAATCTCACTTTGTTTACATGTCTGACACATATTTGATTAGTCAGGCTTAATATAGCTTAATAGAGTATTACAATATTAATACAAATGAATTTCCATTGTTGATATATTTCAGGATACGGCTAATGTATTCACTCTTTCTATGCACATATAGTACGTGTCGGTTTTCAATGACAAATTGCTTGGAATTATTCATTTGTACAAGAGATTCTGCAAAACAAACACCATATAATCGTATCATCATGGTGCCATTCCACTGATTATTCCCTGTTTCCTGTTATGCTGAAAAAGCTACTTTAGCTTCTACTCTTAAAGTTTTCTGTCTTTGCTTCTATCCAGGCCTGCATATCAAATGACCTGACGTTAATAAGACTTAAAAGTCCACTGTGTCTGTCAGATATAAGACGTCCCGCTCCCTATATAGCAACAGTTGGTGGTATTTAAAGGTAGCAGGGAGGCAGCAAAGGAGGACAAGGATGCATTTGTGTTTGATACCTTTAAGTTTAACCAGAAAGAGAAATTTTAAGAAGAAAACTCCACCTTTAACATGTGCTTCTTCACTTATCAACTCAGTTGCTTGCACTTTCACAAACTAACACTGACAGTCTGCTGCTCACCTGCTCACACTTCCAGTCTCACACACACACACACACACACATAGACACACACACACACACAGGTTAGGGAGGGGCCGCCTCAGGGTGCTGCTGTAAGTGTGTGATTAGAGGAGAAAGTAGGCAGAGGAGAATCGAAGACACACACTCACCCCTGTTAAGGTCTTTATGTTATGCAGTGCATTCTGGGCTTCAAGGGCAGCTTTCCTTGTGTAAAACGTGACAAAACAGCAGCCTGGGGAGAGAGAGAGAGACAGAGAGAGAGGAGGGATGAGCATAAGGAGCAACAAAGAGCACTTTCTCTATTCATCTGCTTGGCATCACCTGTCGACACTGGCAGACGCTGAGTGAATGTTAAGGACGAAACATCCTAGCGGAGAGGAAGAGAACGCTTTTGGATTCGTTTCAACGCTGATGACTTCAGCCTCGAGGAAGCGTGTGCACGCACGCACTGATGCACGCCTGCACACACGCACACACACACACACATATGCACAAACAATACAAAGACAGCATGAAAGAGAAAGGGGAGGTGGTGGAGAATGGAGTTGCCTCTTCATTAATCCTTGAGTAATCTGTGAACAGTTGCTTACTCACTCGCTCACTATAGAAAGTATTTACTGATTTATTTATTGCTCATGCTCACTCATTCATCCATACACTTGTTCACTTCCACATGAGGTCATTCATTCCTTCACTAATTCACAGGCTCGCTTCCCATGTAAGCTGTGATATGCAGAAAAAAAGAAATCCATCTGGGATAAAAACCGGATAGAAATTGATTGAAAAGTGAAACTAGGTTACTTATAAATGTTGTTTCAACAGCCTTTTAAATGATTATATTTCAGTGTGTAGTTAGTGCTTGCTCCACATTGAAATAGTCGATTAAACGCTATTGAAAAAACAGTGGTGTATATCAAAAACTAGCCCGGTTCCAGCGCTCTGAATCACCGCCCCACATCTCAGATGTTTTCAGAGATTCAAATAGGTCTGATGTTTTTCTCATTCATAGCTGTTATCCTGATTGATTAGAGGAAAAGAATCCTGCCTCCCCAACAGAAAAGCCCTAACATGCAAGAATGTTTTTGTGTTTTTCCCCTAAATCTCTTACTTTTTTCTGTACGTGTGTTCCAAGTTGGATTCAAAAGACTCTTTTAACTGTCGTAAATCACTTGTTTCAGCCTGATGAACGTCACCTGTTCATTAGTAGCTTCAAGTCCTATCTTCAGAAATCAGCAGCAGACAAAAACATAATAAGTTTAGGAGTGTCAGTAGTAGGAGACCCGGAACAATTAGAAAATATCAATACGACAACGAAGAGCTGCAGTGCTATGTGACAGAAATAAAGAGGGACGTTAGATGCATGCTCTGTGATGGGAGGCGGTCAAAGGATGCGACAGTCACAGAGATGCTAATATTATGGCCAAGCAGCAACCTCCAGGGCTGTAAAATGAAGCCAACTCGGAAGTGCCAAAACTGCAGTTCCCTGAATGACCACTTGAGGCTCCGAAAGCGAGTTAATCCCCATAGACCCCCATGTTAAAATGCCCAACTTTACAGCAGAAATAAACATGTTTACAGCCTGGTCTCTGTAGCTAATTTCCCCTTTCATGACAACTGCACGGGGGGTGAATTTTTTTATAACTCACCCGTTTAAGTTATGCATAATGAAGGACATGGCTGCTTTGAGTGACAGGGCCGCCAGCCGCTAGGTGGCTTGTTTCAGCCATTCGGCCCGCCTCTTTGCCCATTTCCGATTGGCTGGGAGTTAGGCAGAGTCACGTACCGCCAAGATGGCGACGGCCGGAGCGGCTCGCTTTGAGCTTCAAAACCGCTCTTCAGAAACCAACGAGTGACGTCACGGTAACTAGATCCATATTTTTATACAGTAAAATACTGCAATACAAGATGATACTAGACAGTTACCTACTGAAATGTATCGTATGAGCTGCTGCACCAAAATATGCCAATAAAAATCATAAAATCTAAAAACCCTCTTGGTAAATTGGCAGCCATATGTTTAATTTCAGTTGATTTTGGTTTCATATTTAAACTCCAAATTCATTCAAGTAAAGACATTATGATTCTAAGTGAAGACACTTGTGAAGAAAAGCAGAGGCCTGGACATGTATGACAGATCTGGACCACTTGTAAATTGTAAGTATGAGAAAACTGATGAATGCCACAACTTTTTCTTAAATTACTTGTACGTGGCTCTTTAGAATGAATCTCTTCCTACAAGCGGTTCTTGCATGAGGCCCGATGTCAGATTGAATAATGAGGGGAAACCCACATGGAAATTCTGTGTCATTATCAGGTTACTGAAACATTCACATATGATCTAATTTAACTCGGGTTTAACCATGACATCCCAGCGTCTTCCGACCTGTAATTCATCAAATCAGAGCTTATTTAAGTTGCTTAGTCACTCAATCACTCACCCAAACGCATGTGTGGATACAAAAAACAGTGAAGAAAGTAGAGAGGGAATAAGGGAAAAGAGGGATTTCGCCTCTTCATTAATCTATGTGTAATCCCCGCAGAGTGAGGCTGTAACGCTGCGGTCGAGGGCCGTTCTCTGTCAGCACACAAAACCTGCACAGTCAGGCAAAAAAAACCAGCAGGAGGACATTTAGGGCCAGACGCAGAGGTGTGACTCGTCTGCTTTCCTCATAAAAACAGCAGCTGGTATTTGATTTATGTCAAACATCGGGTTCTCAATAAGGATTCCTGTCCGTGTTTACATCCTTCTGACACTTTTGACAAGCCGCAGGGAACTTTAAAAGCCAGGCTGAAGAGGAAGAGCGGATTAAGACGCACAAAGAGCCGACCGTAAAATATGGAGGATGAAATGGATGGCGAGTTAGTCGGCTGGAAGAACAAAGTGGAAGCCCTGAAATTCATGATGCATCATCAGAAACTAACCTGTGATTTAAGTGATTGTTTTCTCTCTACAAGTTGTCAGTCTGCAGAAGCAAACGATGTGCACGAAAATGTCTGAATACTGTATTTTAAGCCAAATCCAACAGCGATATTTGAGAATTACAAAATCTACCACTAACATATCGGCTGATAGTTGTATTTCAACCTAAAACAAAAAAAAGGAGATGCTTAATTTTACCTTCTTGTGCTGTTGAAATTGGAACAAAATGACATTTCCATTACAACCGGACCAACTTCATCTGTGACAGAATGATGTGATACATTCGAAAGCTTTGCCAACTGCAAGATTTCCAAGAATAAACTCTCAAGCTCTACTTCAAACACATCTTTGACATTTCTGTATCACGGTTTCTCATTACTTATAGGCTCACATATACACTGATACCAAATATATCCATTACAAGCCACACTGGGGAATAAAAACAACCATGCTGATGTACTGGTTGGGCGCTGATAAAGATATACAAAAAATGACTCAAATGACTCAAAGCTGATTGGTTCTATCTTTAAATCTGTTATTTACTGGCACAGAAACAGTGTTCAATCCATTTTTTAATGGTGTAATAGGCATTTTAACCAATGGCTTGGTCCATTTCACCAGTGAGAGTTAGCTTAAAACTGTTAGCAACAAGCAACTGTAGCTAACTGCTGCTTGTAGCAAGGACTTGCTTGCAGTTTAATAAACTTTGTGAATCTAGAGTGGTGGTTAAACTATGTCTGAGGTGACCTGTAATAGGATTTTAATAAACACCTGCCTGCTAATCAGAAACCAGTATTTCCTTTCTTCTTTCTTTAGCTTTGACTGTTGATTGCCTCACACAATCAGCTGACTCGGTTACCAAGGTTTATCCACTTGAGCATACCGTACGCCAACCACAGGTGAGCTACAAGTGTTAGCAGGTTTTTGTTTTTTTTAGCTTCAACGTCTTCCCTTTCAGTTGCTTCGGGTTCATATGTTTGGACCTTCTGCCTCCATCTTTGCTCATCTGTTAATTTTGGTGTGTATCTATTTGTCCAGAGATGAGCTGAGTATGCCATTGTTTACATCTGCTTTGTTATCCTCCCCCATTGTGTTTATGACACAAATCAACTCAGCGTGAATTAGACGGGCTGGTTGTGGTTTTGTTGCCCATATCGCAGACATCAGCCCCTATGACACTTGCCCTGCAGTGCATCTTAGTGAAATCCAACAGTGAGCATCTGGAGCAGGTTTAGCATCCGAATCCCAGAGTCCCTTTGATGAGGCTGGGAGCGTAATGGATCTGAATTTCTGTGGTGTCCTCTGGGTGCCAGGGCTATTGAATAGTTGGCCCTTAGCCTAGCGTCAGCAACGTGATTGGTGTTGTGATTCAGATGGTGCAGTGTCTGTGTTTTTTAGCAGGGATAACTCTCGGCTTAGTGTTTTCTTCTACAGCCCCGGCGTTAGAGGCAGCTTCTACAATCAGGATCGTTTTACCATTAAGAGTTTCATATCAGCTTCTACTTAAAGGCTTGGAGATGAGAGGGGAAATTAGTCATGACTGACTATCACTGGGTAAAAAAAAATCTACAATTTATTCCATGTAGGTCACCAAACTGCCACACACACTTAGTGGTAAATTGGTGGCTTCAGGATACAGTAGATCACTGGCAGCTCTGCTTCGTCTTTGGTCTCCATTATTATTGTAAAAACTACACTCACTAAGGATTGGGTTGTAGATAGATGTAGTAACACCACTCAAGGAAAATGATCCATTATAAGTGAATAATATAACAAATATTGGTAGGTAAGTGTATTTAAAAATCAAAAGTAAAGCTCTCATTGTGAAGAATGGTCCACTTCAGAGTGCTAGGAAATTGAAATTCCTCATCATTGTAAATAATTAAATACCCTAAATTGGATTAAAGATAAAAATCCTCAAAATTAGAAATCCCTTTTTTTTTTTTTTAAAAATATGAAAATCCCTAATTTTGTTTCATATTTCATAATTTCTCTCATCTCCTTTTGCTGATGAGTGGAACATTTACAAGCATCTCTACAGGTTAAGAAAATTCTCCAGCCTCTATTTCTAAAAGTCTAAAAAAAAAAAAAAAGAAGTAAGAAAGCTGTTTGGAGTCAAATCTTTTTACTTGACATCAGTGAGATAATGATAATTTCAAGGTAATTATAAAATCTTTATCTGCAGATTAACTGGTGACTCCAGCTGTCTGAGTCATCTGGTGGAGTAAGAAGTAAAATAGCGCCCTCTGAAATGTGGAGTAAATGTAGAAAAAGTGAAGAAAAAAAAAAGATTTGCACGTCCTCACAGGTGTGTCCACTTAATCTGGTTAATCATCAGCATCATGAACAATATGGACACATGTTTCAGAGGGATGGCAGTGGCTGAATTCAACTGTAAAATGTGTTGAACTGTGTCCAACACAAAGCTGTGAAAGGATAAAATTCAAGTTTACCACATGAATCTCTACTACATGTTAGCGGATCAGATGACATTATCAGCCGAGACAACACATCATCCCTAGTGGTGATTTAATGCACAGGCTATCTATCTATCTATATATATATATATATGTAATTTCAGCAGTTTTGGTTTGAGTCTAACTGTGTCGTCCACCTATCTGTGTTGTTTAGGGAAGCCTCCTCTGACCTTGGTAACCATGGCAATGCTGATATACCCTCTATCAGAGAGATTTCTGCCTTCCCCAAAACATCACAGACAGCTGAAGTCTCAAGGAGAAGACATCTCAATCTCTGATTAAGACTTACAGTGTGACCTCAAAGCCAAGCTTGACCCAATGCAACCCAATTTGTAACCTTTAAAAATGGAAAATTCCATAACAATAATATTATACTGTGTACTGATTGGCCAGTTTGTTGCCAATGGATGATAATCAAACCAAATGAAGCATGTGCTCTACACAAGAACATGTGAAAGGTTGAAAAAATGTTTCTGTGTAACATCTGGAATACGACTTTATCACGAAACCTGCACTACAAGCAACTGAAACTGACCTGTGTAACGCAGCGGACCTCGTCCGGTCAACTGAGAGATTATGTGTCAGGTTTTCGCTGTCAATTCTGACGCTTTTGAGGAAGCCGCGAAGAACATGTCTCTCCGACAGTTTGTCAGTTCCATAAAGCAGACACACAACTGGCGAGAAGACCAAAGCAGCTGTCTGGATCCACAGAACCAGAGCGTGAACTGTCAGGCCGGGCCAAGTTTTCTGCATCGGTGTTCACACCTATAATTGACAGACTGTTGGAGGAGCTGGACAGAAGATACAGCTCATATCAAGATGTTCGGAAGCGGGTTTGGTTTTTTGGACACATTCGCCTCTGCTGAAGAGATCTGCAGAGGAAATATTCAATAGACTCGGAGGAAACCTTCTTGAGGAAGCTGCCATGACACAAATACATCTGCCCTTCAACTGCTCAAACTAATACGAAGACGGACTTTACGGCTCATATTCCCTATTGTTGACATCGCTCTACGTATATTCCTAACAATGCCAGCGACTAAACCTGGACTGGTCAAGGCTAGATTGACCTCAACCGCACATCAGGAGAGACTGAGCCATCCGACGCTAATGTCCATTGAGAGTGACATTCTTCAGGCGCTGGACTTCAAGGGGTTAATCATGACTGCTGCCAAGAAAACCAGGCGTAGACACTTCTAAGGGTAAGGGTGTTTAATTTGAATGCTTGTTATTATGGGATTAATATGCTCTAGACTGTTTATGCAGCCTGCAATGCATCTGCTGTGGTCTGTTGTATTGGTGGTTGTGTTTGCAGTGGTGCAGAAATGTATTGTTGATAGTGTTTGTAGTTGCGCTGACAAAGAGAGATCTTTGTATTATTTGAAAGATGTGATTAAATATAAATGAATTCATGTACAGTACTTTTATTGTGGTGAACCGTGGCTTAGTAGTATCTCTATGTGCAATCGGTTCGTCGTGGTGGTGGATATGTGGTTGCAGGGAGCAGAAGGGCCGACCGGTTTAGCCAAGCCCCGGAGCCTATTCAAGGATTAAATCGCCCCTGATCATACCTGCTGCTGCATATGCTAGTTGCACTCCATTTAATCCGGTTAACCCCCCTTTACAACTATGAAATAATAGCATGCTGGGACAGCCAAATGGAGCGCAGCCAATGAGAACCATAAAGTGTCAAGTTGGCCTGCTACGACATGTACAATGGAAGTGACGAGAGAGAGAGATAGTCTATACATGTCCACATTGTCCTGAGAAGACACATTGCAACTCTCTATTAAAACAATAGTGTTGCAACTTGTGTTTTTTAACGTAAAAGGTTTGGTTTTTTCTATAATATTACTGTAATTGACACACTAAAGAGTAAAACAGGTCATTAATGATCTGTTAAACACCTAAAATGCTTATTTTCCATCTTTGACTTCAGTTTTTCAATCATGTAAGCTAGCACACATAAAACATATGTGGTCAAAATAAATTAAATATCAGCCCTTTGGTTACATCATTTCAGTAAATGTAACCATGCTGACCTGAGTCCACCTGTATAAAGCAGGTTAGCGTAGCATAGCTGGCATCATGATTTTCCATGTCAGGCACGTCAACTTTTAACTGTGTTCATTATTCTTCTGAATACTATGTGTGTACAAGGGGGAGCTTTTCAGCATTGCCTCAGTATTGTACATTATAATTCCAATTGCACCTGTGTTCAAGCTTTGGCCCCTTGTGTGCGATTAGCAATTCCAATAGCACTGTATGAGGGTTAGCTGATAGCAGCACGGGGTGAATTATGATTCCGGTGGCATTTTTTTGCATATCTGTAAATGGGAGGGTTAGCTTTTGGTGTTAGCATTAGCGATTCTGATGGCATATAGGCTAATGTGCAGGGGAGGGTTGGCTGTTAGCGCTGCGTTAGCTGCTGTGTGTTGTGATTCCCATGGTGTAGCCGGGGCCTGGGAGCCATTCAGCGTGTGGCGGATCGTCCCAGGTGGTGGGCTGTCAAGATGGGGATCAAAGAGCAGAGGAGTGGACCTCACACATGCACACACACACACACACACACACACACACACACACACACACACACACACACACACACATTTTTTCCCCGCAGTGTTCCAGTTCCACCTGTTTAAGAGTCAGCACACTCGCCACTCACACACACAAAGCTGCAGAAAACCAATGGGAGCTCATGTACTTTAATTTTTTAAGTGTATACCTGCATGTGTGCTTTTTATTTACAGAGGAACATACACATATACCGGTAACAACCTTGAACAAGCGGAAAAAAACGTGCTGCACACTAGCATGAATAAGCTCTTTCCATCTTATTTGTTGCGTATGTGTGTGTGTGTGTGTGTGTGTCTTTTTCTTGCAGCACAAACATTTACCTGAAGGCCGAGAGGGCTCAGAGCGGGGAGATACACTCTGCTTGTGCTGTTGAAGAGGGACACTCAAAAACACACACCAGAGACGTGCATGCACAAACCTCGGAGTGAAGGGAAGAAATCTATTAGATGCTGATGTGTGTGTGTGTGTAACGGAAAGAGTGCAAGAGTGAGACAGACGGAGAGGATGTGGGAAAGAAGAAGAGCGTAGTGTTTGCAAGACAAAAAAAAAAAAAAAAAAAGGAGAAGAAGAGCAGCTGTGAGTGGAATAGAGAGTAGAGGTGGGAGATGCCTGTTCATAAATGCTTCATGGCTGCTGAAGGGGGCCTTTGACTGAGTGAAGACCCGCGGACCCCCGTCTCTGTCAACACATCAACCCCCTCCGACAACAGGTCGACCCTGACTCAAGACAGCAGGGCTGCAGAGGAGCCGGCGGGGGCTGAACGGGCGTGTTTAGTAGGTGACTTCAGGTTCACGTAACGGTATTTCCAGTCGATATCGCCCGTTTATTTAAAATCAAGCTGGGATGTTTCCTTCAGAGAACCTTCAGAGGAGGCACTCTGCACAATCTGCCGTGAAATTTTACTTCCTTTGTACAGTTAATAACAATAATAATGATTTAAATTGCTTTGTAACTCTTCATTTAAATCTGCCCTGCCACAGAATCAGGTGGGTGGGTCATCCTGGCTTAAGCAGCAACTAATCTACTTAAAAGACTTTCATTAGTCTGGGTGTCAGCGCGGAGCATCCCGTGTTAGTGTTTCAGAGGTTCTCTCTTCTCAAAGGAGACATTCTTCTTCTTATTATTTTAATTTAGCCTGAAAATGGTTTAATACGAAAATATGAGCACCGACATCTGAAACCCGCAGCATCAAACCAAATGAGCATCCGATTCTGACACCAGACATCAGAAACTTAAATTCTGTTTTCCTGAAATGATGCAGGTAGAAGCTGTCGGATAGCATCGCACTTTCTATCCAAGGTGTGAGTGTGATGTTGCTTTTTCACATAATACAACCCTCCCCTCACCATCATTTAACGCCCAAAAAGAGCTGCACTGGTTGCGATGCAGTGACTCTATCAGAAACACAAAAAAACATCTTCAAAAGAAAATAAGAGGACACTTGGTCTTATTTGTCAGGAAAATCGATGAAATTCTGGTTGTTTATGGACAGTTTTGTAACAATATTTTACTACGTTTGATTGTAAAAACCAAGTGCTCGGATATATAACGTTACACAATATTACAAGCCCTTTGCTTCTCCTCCCTTTATCCTTCTTTCGCCAGTCTGTAAAACATATATCTAAATTCTTTTTGCATCTTCAAAACTGAGTCATTAGACTAATTCTTAAAGGCCCGAGGAGACAAAATTATCCAGTAATTCACAAGAAAAAAAAAAAAAAAAAAAAGAGATGAAGTTAAACGAGAAAAAAATTAACATAATTTAGTGCTGCTTAGCCTTTTTTTTTTTGCTTTCCTATCCTGTTAATCATCTTAAGCCCCTGAGATATATCTTGAGGGGATTGTGACATCCAGGTTGCTCTATTCAAAGCCAAAATATCTGCGGTTGAACCGGCACACATGCAGAGGATGAAGGGGGGGGGAAAGGCTAATGGAGGTGGGGTAGAGTGAAAGGAGCGATGCCCTGCAGTTCGGCAGGATGGAAGTATGGTTTTTAAAAGTGGAAAAAGGGGACGGGTGGTGGAGGGGTTATCACAGAGCTTCACCCCGAGCCCTTAACACCGAGGCTGGACTACAGCTCTCACAGCGAGTCTCTCCTTCTCCTCTCATCACTCCTTTTGACCCCCGGGGTTCCACTCAACCGCTGACCCAGTGTTTCCCATTAATTACCTCGACTGTGGCACTTTCATAATGAACTGAAAATATTTTCACACTTCTCATACTAACATAAAAGATCTCCAACACTGTGTTTTTGCGCCGTTGCTTCAGTGGTGTTGAAGCTCGTGATTTTGTCTGTAGGTGAGTTGTTTACGTGAAATGATGGTAACTTTAGCTACTAGCAGCCGCTACTACCTATAGGCATGCTAAGCTAACCATCACGGCTCCAAGTTAACACAAAGCTGCAACTTCAGTGTGTCATATTTCACCGATAAAGAGAGGAATTACTGAAAGATAAAGCAACAAGTTTGTCTCAGTGCTGGCGTTACAAGTATATTTCATTCAGTCTGGGAAAAAAACTACAAAAATGGTTCATTATCGTCTGTTTTCAAGCGTCAGTTTGCAACGCAGGACAATAACATGACCGACTATAAACGTTCAAGTCTTGTCTTAATGTTATTTAAGAGCAAAACTAGCTGTATTGGAAGCAAACGGCTCATTTCTGTTTCCGTGCTGAGTGCATCGAAGTCGGCCGGACTCTTTTTGAA
Organism: Thunnus maccoyii; assembly: GCF_910596095.1. Classification (NCBI taxonomy): domain Eukaryota; kingdom Metazoa; phylum Chordata; class Actinopteri; order Scombriformes; family Scombridae; genus Thunnus; species Thunnus maccoyii. Next base: position 21,132,734 of record NC_056555.1, on the reverse strand, counting down.
TCAGACGGCGGTGCAGCCTCCTGGTCGGTTCTTCGACCACTCACAACGGTCACCGCCCAGGTATCCAGAGTGACTGACAGGCTACACATGTTCAGTGACACCCTGGAGGTCTCAGTAAATGTAATTTAACAGTCCTTTTTTAACGTTAGCTCGACTGATATCTCTGAGCACAGCAGCACAAAACATTAAACCTGCATTAACTAATGTTTTGTCTTCCTGTGAAACAATAATGAACAATGTCAGAAAATAGTTATAGTTGGTTATAATTAATGTCTTCAAATGTCACATTTTGTCCCAATCCAAATATATTCAGTTAACTATCATGTATGACACATAAAAAGCTTAAAATCTTCATATTTGACAATCTGCAAAACACAATTTTTGGCACTTTTCCTTAAAAAAATATGATTTGTTTATCAAAATAGTTGCCGATTGATTTTTGACTAATCTGTTACTCATTGCAGCTCTAATTTTTTGTCCTCCTGTTTTCAGCAGAAATAAGTAGTGAACACAAACTAATGTCAGAAAACAGTTATAATAGTTGATTATATTTGCTGTGTCATCACCATTCATATCTGTACAAACAATGTGTTTATGATTAATTTGTTTACTAGAGCACAAAATTGTTTACAAGAGCACGAAATTGTTAACAAGAGCACGATGTTCTTCATAGATCTAGCCTCTTAATTGTGCTCTTTAAGCGCACCAGATTGATGCATTTAACTTTCAAAAATTTTCGGGATCCAAAGTCTACCTACCACAGTCTCTCACAAAAAATCCTGTGGGAAACACTGGCTGACCCGCATTAACTACACTCTGCTGCAGTTACTGCTCACACAGGCCTCTGGGTGGCATGGGATACATACTCCAACACTCTCTAATTCTTGCATCCCCTCCCCTTACAGTTCCCTCTTTGCTCTCTGTGCAGCTGTAAAAAAAAAAAAAAAAGCCCCTTAATGTGTATAATTTATGTGTGTCAAAGAGTCGCTGAGTGACAGCAGGGATGAGAAAAAAAAAATGACAGAGAACACATTCTGAATTTGACAGCGCAATAAAGAACAGATTGTCAGATGGGAAAAAAAAAAGGGGGGAGAGGATGTGTGGATGGCTTCAAACAATGCTGCATCTCTGACGGGCATTTGGCTGATGTTCTAATCCTGTTAACGTAGGAATGGGTCCAGCTCGCAGCACTTCACAAATATATGCAATCCACTGGTTACTTTGGTGGAAAAGCACCAATGTCACCCCCCCCCTCTCCTCCACCCCCCTCCACCCCCCCAACGCCACCTCCAAATCCTCCCTGCCTCCCTCTCTCACTGCAAAAACAACAAGAGCACTTTCCGGAAATCAAAGCCGCTTTCTGGCTGACCCCGAACTGCTCGGAGAGGAAAAGAAATTCCAGCTCTGCAACTTCGCTTATAACCCGGCAACTCTCACTGTCGCTGAGGCATGCAAAAGTATAAACATAGAAAGGGGGGGGGGGGGGGGAGGGGGGCGTGGGGAGAAAAAAAAACGACACACAGATGAGATGAGAATCCACACACACACACAATCCCCCATTAAATTCCACCTGCAGCTGCTCTCTAATTGGGCCTGGGTAGCCTAAAAAAGCTAACGTCTAGTTAAAGCGATATAATTGGCCGCTCTGCTTTAGGAAAGAATGAAATAAATCAGTCCTCCGTCTCAGGTCGGCCTCGTCTCAACTGAATCCATTAGAGCAGATAATTGTCTTGGACAGCAAAGCGTTTGCTCGGCGTTGCCACAGCTGAGCGAGAGGATACAGTTGGCTTGCAGTTTCAAAGCCGATGTCTGCCATTGGATGGCTGCGGGTCCCTGGACGCGGCATCAGAGCAACCCAGGCGGGGGGAGATTTTCATCTGAGCAGTGATCGAAAATCAGATGCTGTAATCTGCCTGCATGTGTTTATCTTCAGGCTTGAAATTATTTCCCCCCAAAATCTTTCATTGGATTTTTTTGTGTGTTTTGTTGTTGTAGCCATCAAGATGACATTTCAGGTTAGAGGAGATAAAAAAAAAAAAAAAAAAAAAAAAAAAAAGGTGGTTGATTCAAAATCTATTCCAGGTCTTCAGGTCAAACGCTTTCCAAGAAAGAAAAAAAAAACAGCTCTCAGGGGCCGGTATTGATTGTACTTTTTGTTTTCAAGGTGGTTTATATAATGGAGTAAAATGTAGGAAGGCGAGGAACATTTATTGTTGCACTTAAAGAGGAAATCTGCTGCATCCTTTGTGTCTATCTTTGGTGCTAAACACTTGTGGCTCTGCTGTGGCTCCCGCTCTTCCCCAGAGATCAGCTGTCAATCAAGCCGCGTGGGTGGCTGCGTGTCGCCTCTTTTTCCTCAGATTTTGAAGGTTTGATTTTTTTTTTTTCTACAGGTGGCCCTTTTGTCTTTGTCTTTTCAGCCATGATGGTTTTGGCTGTTGGCTGAAACACTTTTGTGCTGCTTTTATTGGTGACAGAGAAGGAAAAAAGGGGTATTTATTTATACAAATGTGTCAAAGATTATTGTTTTTCTTGGCTAGAACTGAATGATAATGAATTGAAAATATCGAATAGTGATTTTTCTTATTTAACTACAAGTCTGTACAGATATATTTTGTTTCTACATGAAGAGAATCAGATAAAAAGAATATAGCCTCTTATTTTTTTCAGTCCCCTCAGGCTTCAAAGCAGTCAGAGTTAAGTTTTCTATAGAAATACATTTTTGAATGGAGGGGGAACTTTAACATTACTCAATAATATTCATTATTTTCACAGCTGTGAACTCTAAAGGTCAAGATTCAGAGCGTTTGCAGTGATACGTTTAAAACAACTGCTGAGCTACCTGCTAGCAACCGACTGTGAGGCTATGACCTAGCAAAACGGCTAAAAGACTCACTCCATCACATCAAGATTACACAGAGTGGTGAATGTTCTTCTACAAAACCATCACCGGCCAAGTGTTAATAGTACACACGCCGTCCAACAGCCAAACACAATTAACATTAATTAACTACAGCTGTGTAAATTTGCCAGCCAAAGTTGCCTTTATACCTGGTGAAATCATCAGTTATTGGCTTAAACTTTCATTTGCTACGGCTTAAGACGCAGCTGTTGTGGTTTTGAAAATTGCACTCTTTCAAATTGCGGTTTTGATATAAAAACGATAAATTGCTCAGCCTGGCTTTGAGTTATTTGCATGTTGGACAGAAAACATCACTTTATCAAATGGTAATCTTAATGTCTTGGCCTTTTAAAGGGGACATGTAATGCTTTTTGTGATTTTCTGTTATTTATATACTGTTATGATGTCGGATGTCTATGTTAAACCTGATCAAAGTTAAAAAAAAACTTGAGATGAATGTGTAAAAATGATGCCTGAAAGTCAAAAGCCAGGGCTTCAGCTTGCTCTGAATGCTCCGTTTGCAATGTTACCCGCCCGTTCCATAGTCTTTGTTGCTAAGATTGTTGCTAAGGTTGCTACATGCGTTGTTGACGTTGTCCACTCGCATATTTCGGATTAGATTCAGCCTCTAACACGTACGGATGTATTTGAGAAGTTTATAATTCAAAAGTACAAGAAAAAGAAGTGAAATCTGACTACAGTTGTTTGTTTATGTAGCCTTCGGAGCTGATGAAAGTTTGCTAAGGAGCTAACCAATCAGAGCAGAGTGGGCTCATCAGGAGGCGGGCCTTAAAGAGACAGGAGCTAAAACGGCCTGTTGCAGACAGAGGCTGAACTTTAAATCGTGCAAAAATATTCCATTAGAGCCCTAGAATGAATATATAGACCTGCAAATGTGCATTATACGACCTAATGATATGTTAAAATATGTATTTAATCAGTTCAAGTTACACAAAGTTCAATTCTCTTTTGGTTTGTTTTTATTTTGACTGATTTCTAGGCAATGTTACGCACAGAGACACTCATGCAGGATACAGCCTGTTAATGAAGACATTAAACTTATTCTGTGCATGTGTGTGTGTTTGTGTGTGAATTTAAGTGTGTGTCTCAGCAGCTCATGTGGGCAGGCTGTATATTAAGATAAATGACACAGCGCGTCCCTTGCCAAAACAGAGAGACACACACACACACACACACACACACACGGCAACAGACCCGCCATGGCGCTTAAGGTTGTGTTTTAGCAAAAGGACCATTTTCTGTTTACCCCTCTGGCTCTCTTTGTCTCATTCTCTCTTTATCTCTCCCTCCATCTCTATCTCTCTTTCAGCACAAAATGCCAAATTGCTCCATTTCTCACTCGCTCCCCTCCTCCCCTGCTCATCCACTCATCTGGTTATTAACTCCAAACACATTAAACCAACAGTGGTGCCACAATATTCCCCAGACTGCCCCAGTCAGCATAAACACATACACACACAAACACCCTAAATGCACACACCTGGGTCAAACTGCAAAATGGATCCTGCATGGCATACTACAGCGGCAGCCTTTACTGCTTTAGGGCTGAAAACAACTGGGAACATCTGGGAACTTATTAAAGGAAACCAAGCTCAAATTATTTTCTATGATTGATCACGTTTTGGCTCCTAACTAACCTAAACAGGCTTGAAGAGATAATTTAAAAGTGTTTGCAATAGGGTTATTTGGAAGCTGATATGATACTTGGATTGATAACATTCTTTCGTGCCAAAATCATTTGGAAAACGACTTGTGTTTGCTCGAGGAATTTTATTCTTGTCAGGCTGAAGCAGCATCTCAAACAGCACTGACCGTCATGTGATGCCAGATGATGACAATAATAAAACAGGAGGATTACACTGATCCGCAGATATCCACTTTCTGGTTTGACGTGCAAAACTGTATTCCAGCCAGACCTCCAAGCAAAACATTAAGTCTTGCACTGTAAAATGTGATTTGGCCTGTTTGTTATTCTAGCATTTTATTCCATTAAGTATAATAAAATATTACTGAAGTTGTTGTAATAACACGAAATTACAAGTTAACATCATCCAAACTACAAAATATGTTTTAACTTAATCTGTGTCCAACTAAATCAGTAATGCATGTAATGCTTGACCGTGGAGGCAGTTTGGTGGGTGCGGGGATTAAAATCGCCTATGTTATCATGTTTCTGTGACTGTTGGCGGTCAGCGACATGCTTCTATCCTTGGACATTTAGCTGTCGTCGTTGCCTCATCCCGTTTTCAAGGTGAGTAATCGTGTAAGCGTGTCAAGTAAGTGTGAACACGTTTTTCTGGACTATAGCGTTCGCCAGAACATAGTTTTGGCTTTAGCTAAAGTAACGTTAGCCAGAGAGCCCCTGCTTTGTTTTCCATGCCCAAACATTAGCCAATGAGCTAACATATCCCTCTGTGATAACTTTGTGGACTTCATGTCACTCAGACCAGCAAAAAGTATATTAAGAGTTATAATATCCCGTTAGCATTAGGTGACTTACACACCTAACCTTGGTTGCTGTGAAGCTAACCTAGCTAATAAACATTTGCTGCTTGAGCTAAAGCTAGTGTTAGCTAGTTACCTTCTAATTGGTTGAGTAGCCACGTAGTGTCAGTCAGTGGTAAGTTTATGAGCTGTTTGATTGTGGTGGACATATTCAGTTCAGTCCAGATAAATTGACCCAGTGTGGTGAGCAACTTTACAGCGTGGCTGCTATCCTGGTTGTTGACTGTTTTTTTACCCCACATTCACCTCAGCTCATCATTTCAAGGTACTGCTGCCATCTGCTATAAAGCATGTGAACATATTGAGGTGTGAGAGTCTCCTTACAATGATAGTTAAATTAGTTTTCATTGGTCTGCCAGCATTAGGTAAACACCTGAACTCTGTTACTAACAAGCTAACGTTAGCTAGTTCCCCCACATGCTCTTTTGTTCTCTCCTTATCTTTTCATAGGCACATAAGAAATGTGCTTGTTACATAAATTGTTTTTCTTGCCTTATCTTTGCTTAATTAATTGCACATACTCATTGCTTCTCATTTAAGTAGTTATGTAGGTGTAATTTTAGTTGGTGAGCTGGACGCCTACAGTTTATTCCAGTTAATTTACTGGTGTATAAGCATTTTTATGGCATGTCTCTCATTTGCCCCCGGCCACTGCTTACTGCTGCTACCCGCTTTAGAGCTTGTGAACACAGTGAGGTGTGAGGAGGAGGTGATAGTGGACATGGGGGCGGTGACGCGATACGGTCATCTTCACTACATGCACGCCAAGAAACAGCAGCGTGGGAAAAGTAAATCCTCCTAAGTGCTTTATCACTGTAATGGTTATGTGGAATTAAATGTCTCCTAGACAGATTTCTGAAATACAGCACCATTCTGACTTCTTGCAGTCAATATCATGAACTTTAAATTAGATGTGATGGTTACCATAATAAATCATTGTAATTATGCTGTACAGATACTGATGCTGGCATGGGGATACTGCAGCAGCCTCTGGAGTATTCCCACTGATATGATAACTTAGCTAACTGCATGCCCCTGCTGTAATCAAAATAACATCTTATTGAAATACATTACTGATATTCAAGAGAGAAACTATGTGCAGTGAAAGCAATATAATTACAACTGATATTTTCCTTCTTGTTTCAGGTCTGTGTAGCAAAAATAGCTTTTATTTTTTGAATGGAGTGAACTGGGAAGTTACCTTTTTGTCTATTTCTCACATTGCTTAATTCACTTTTATTACAATTGTGCTGTAGAATAATCATTGATATACAGGCTGTAGTGCCAAGGTGAATCTTGAGTAATGATAAAGAGCTCTTGAGACTCACATGCAGGCGTTATTGATGAAATGTTCAGATATGCCACCAACAAGTTATGTCAATGAACCAGTGGTTCCCAACCTAGGGGTAGCGACCCCATGGGGTTGTGGGGAGGGTGCTAAAATAGGTTTTTAAGACATTACAACAGTAGCCACAGACATTACTGTCCACTACCCTGCATATACACAGACTGTGCACAATATTTCAGATCTAAAAAAATCCCTGCAGGTCCATTTGTGAGATCAAGGGGTCATAGAAGCTGGTTCAACCGGACTTGTTGGCTTTAAATTAAAATGCCCATTATGCGACTTTAATGAGGCAGTTGGCCTAAAGCAATGTATTACTCATCTTGGTAAATATCTGAGGAATAGGGAAACCTGTCCTTTTAATCAGTGTCCTTGCAAATCAAACATGTTCTCTAGTTTTATGTCACATAAATGCAATTGTCACCCACATTCTACTTTAAAAGTCTTGAAGACAGAGCTTATTGTACAAGAAAGTGAAACTGAGGACTTGACAGAATGTGAAATAGCCGTTCAACTGCAATCAGATGTTACTGACAGTGATATCCGTGAGCCACTGGAGGATCAGTCTGACAATGAAACAGAGCACTATGACACCACTGAAAACATTCAGGGAAATGCTTGTATCTTTACCTCTAGGAAAGCAAGAAGTTTTGCATGTTTCCAAATTATCCACTCAGGAAATAGTCGATGAATTTTAAGAAATTGGTTGTTTTGATTGGTGACTGGTTCAACTGAACTACTGGAGCAACAACTAGAGATTGTTTTATTCCAAGAAGACAAAGTAGTTTTGGCCACTCTGCTTTTTCTGTCAAAGCATCTCAAGATTGGAACAACTTACTACGACACATAAGAAACCGCGCCAATTACCATTCATTCACCACAATGTTAAGAGTCTGGTTCATTAGAAATCAAACTTGTGAACACTAAAACAGTGATGTGCTTTTCGTGTTGTCTTACTTGTCATTATTATGTTTAGTGGAAGAGCTGCTCTTGTTTATCACAGGCTTTGTATGTAATATCCACACTTTACCAGCCCTGACATTGTGTGGTTGTGCTATGTGTTGATTGTTGTCATGCTATTGTTGATTTTGTGTGTCTTAAGAGCTGTCTTTCTTGTCTCTATGCAGCGCAGGCTTGTTTGTATCGGCATATTCTCACCGCTTTTTATTGTTGATTGTATCTTCAACACTTTTATTTGTAATATTTGTGCTTCCAACTTTTGCCTGCCCAGGAACAACAGATGAAAATTAGACTTTTTCGGCTAACTCTGGCATATTTTCAGAAATGTAATAAAAGTAATAAAATAAATACAAATAAACAAGTATACAGTAAAAAAAAAAAGGTACTCTGGAAGCACTGTTGTAACACTGATGAAAACTCAATAACATTAGTAACAGACTCCTCACACAGCCTCAGTTCACTTTAGTCCATTTCAGAGAGCGGGTGTCTGGGATCAGAACAAAGAGAAATTTGGTGTCATGGACCCAACTGAATATGTTTTAGATTTGTCATCAAAGAAAAACATTTGTTTATGTCCCAGTTCTAAAACTCTGCAAGTAGTGTTAAATAAGGGTGATATTATTGACAAAGTTTTAGAAGAAGCAAGCACAGGATCGAAACCTGGCCATTACTAGACCTTGTTTGACAGATCATATTTCAAGGAGAACCCACTTCTGTCAGGGGAAGATCAATGTATTTCTTTTACTCTCTATGTTGATGATTTTGAGGTCTGTAACCCTTTAGAAACCTCAAGACATACATAAAAATAATGTTTCTTATAAATAAATATATGAGCAAAATCATTTTACTTTTTTCCCCCCTTAAAGTTAATGGTGGTAAAAGAAGTGTATGAGATGGATTCATAGGTTTAGTGTTGTGCAACTGCACCTAATTCAGTTTATGTTGTGTTTGCATCACCTGGACTGGATCACCTGGCCACACCTCCCTTGCAGACACCCGTTAAACTCAAACAAAGAAGTAAAAGAAGGTAAGTTATAGGAATCCTTTCTTGTTCAATAATAATAAAAAGTTCATAAAATGGCCTTTACAGACTTAACATCCCAATTGCTGTCTGTATTTGATACGTTTTTTGCAAGTATTGCTAAAGGTTAGATTTTAAAAAATACCTAACTCATTTCTATGGAGCCCCAAAGTGTTTAATAATATTAAAACCCAACTCACTATTATGAAATGTTATCATTTCATTCATTTCATTATAGATTTTTTTTTTATATTTCAAAGTGCCCTTTTTTAAAAGTCTGTTTCTATTAAATGCCATTCTTCTCAATCACATTTTAATTTCACAATGTCACTTTTCATGTCAGTGGAGTTGTCACCAGTCACTGCCTCCCCACTCATACTCACACTCATCCAGTCTCTTGCCCCTCAGCTTCTCTTACCTCAACAACCGCTACCAAATTTAGCCAGCTAGCTTCTGCCAAAGGAATTCTGAATCAACCTGCTAGCTGCTGCTGTTGCTGCTGCTGCAAATAACCACAGAGCACAGACACAATAACTAACCTCTTTTATTTAGATAAACAAGGCTGCATATGCTACCTTCCTAGTCAGCTAATTAGCTAATTGTCTAGAAAGCTTTAGTCACTACTCATTAGTGATAACTCCTCTTTCATTTGTACAATTGTTTTTATCATAATGTCTTATATGTCTATATACATAACATGGTCTCAAGATTGTTCATTAAATTTCTTTTCCATTTTTAGTACACATCCACATAAATACACTGGCCAGGTGACACAGACTAGAATTCTGGTTCCATTGGAGTATTTCAGACAGCATATTCGGGTTTCTCAGAAGTGGGACAAGGGTATATCCAGGTTTCAGAAACCAGGACATGATATTTAGATGCACAAATGAATAACCAGGACACTTCAAAGACCTGATCAGAATATAAATACTAGTGTTCATGTGAACACACACAATCACATTGTGAAATTATTTAACCCTCCTGTTGTCTTCCTGTCCACCATGCAACTTTTGTCCTCCCGGGTCAATTTTGACTTGGGAGGACAAAAGTCCACAGATGCTATAAATGTTAATAAAACACCCATTCAATGAAAGTAGTGATCATTATTTTTACTTGCAAAGTGTGTGGAAGTATGGGACCATCCATGTGATTTTCAGGCAATTAGATGAAAGAAATCCATATTTCTGATATAAAAACATTTGAAAACGGGCCAAATTTGACCCGAGGACAACAGGAGGGTTAACATTTTGTCCTTTATTTTTCTTTTGGAGTGATATACATCATCCTGAGCCAAGGTAACATTCGAAAACCAAACTGGGACTGGATGGAGACCTTGTGGTTCAGTATCAAGACCTTGTATTTGATAATGAACTGTGTATTTTTAGCAGCATATCAGAGCTTCCTAAAGATAAATCAACTTTGGAAATGTACATCGAGTCATACGACACAGACTCAACCGTAGATACGGCGAGCCTGTCACCATCATTCCCTTGATGATCCCCAGCGGTAGTCAAACTCGTCAGCTGCCTCAGCCATTTGTCATTCCTTCCTTTTTCTTTTGATGTTGAGATTAAACTGAGCAGGGAAATGAGGCTTACTACAGAGATGGGAACCTTTTTGACGCATCAAAAGACATGAAATCAAACATCTTAGATAAGTTGGCAGAAGCCATATAAGTCCTCAACCCCTACCCAACATGTGAAGAGTATGATCGAGTGGCCCATCATCAACAAGCATCCTTGTCTGAAGGAACCGGGGTCTGTTAATGGATGGTGCTGTCAGATGTTCAGTTTAAAGTTTAAAATGGGCAACTTCCGACAGAAGCAGCGAGTGGCTGGATGCTCTGAGAGTAAACGTAAGTACCTCTGGTCCAACTGGATCAAAAAAAGTGAAGAGGTCCAAAAAGTTAGAGGTGAATTTAACGCCAGATTTTCCAGAAGGGAAAATACTTAAAAAAAATCTTGGACAGATCAGCCACGGTCATAGAGATGAAGAAAAGAAAAGCTGACTGGAAGCAAATTGGTGAAATAATGAATAACACATTCCCTTTACGGAAAAAAAAGACACTGCTGAAGACGAACCACTTGTGGCACAAGTCAAAGACGAGGCCAGCGTTGTTCTCTGAACGACAGGTAGTGTGTTGTTTTCTCAAATAGGCTTGAGATGACATTTGTTGTGTTTTCATAAACATGAAAATTGATTCAAAATGTCAATTTTTAAACGCTGATTAAAAGCATATTCTTTGTTTTATTCATTGGTTTTTGTTTCTCCCCATCCCTCAGACTGAAGCGGACTTTGCTCGCCTTACATCTGCTGACCTGACAGGTTCCCTCTTCGCTGTGCTCGACCAATACCTGGCGAGGTTCCCTGAGCTGCACGAAGCCAAGAGCGGCACGTGAGGCCGACCGGAGTCAAAAGACGGCGTGATGGTGACGTAAGTGTTCGACTGTTAGTCGTTCTTCCATGCTCTGTGTTGTTTTAGGAAAAAAAAAGCACAGTAAAATGTGTGTTTGATTTGTATTAACGTTATGTTTAAAATCATCCAGTCAGTTTTGGTCGGAAAAACTCGTTCAAATACAATGAAGACTGATATGTTTTGTAATTGGACATTTAGTATTTTAACTTTTCTAGAATCAGCAACAGGGGAGGTTGGATAACATATCCTGCTTGACAAATGTGCAGTTGAGCTTGACTGAATGGAGACTAGTCCAGTTTTATTTGTTGATATTCCTGCGATTACGTTTTGGTGGAATCATGAGACAAACAGCTGTCTTCAAGCAGAAAATGCTCCATAAACAATAACTGGTATTGGTTATTTTTGTTTTTCTGACCAGTGTTCCACAAACAGGAAGATGACACCTCTTCTGTTGGGCCTTCTTCATCTTCTCAAAGAAGATCCCTCATGTTTCTTCAAGACTGTGGTGTAGTGATGTGCGGGTCAGGGGGTTTTTAATACCCACCCGACCTGTTTCTAAGGGCCCTTTGCATTTTTTTAATCTTTGATGTCCTGTCATTAATCATTAATTTAATAAAATCTATCCCTGTCTTGTCCATATTTCAATACATTCCAACAATCTGGACATCCTTGAAAGAAATCATTTAGACACCTTCAGATTGAAGCTATTGGAACAACCTTGGGTCAATCAGCAGAAATTGAAAAATTGACCTCATGTGCAGATGTTCAGACTTGAAGGTCGGACTTTAGCCACAAAGATAAACCAACATTCAGACAAACAAGATCTCAATGATGACAATAATAATCATAATCATAATCATAATTTTGACAAAATAATCCTACTTTAATGAGGCTGAGTGTCGTCTAAATGTGTTTTCAGGCCCTTATATCGCCGTAAAATATGTATAAGTTCTACATTTCTTTTAGAAGATCTTCTAGCGATCTTGTACTTGCCAATGTTTCGCTGTCAATTAATGTTTTCCTCCTTTTGTTGTCGATGTTCTGTTTTTATTTGGGACTAGCTGTAGCCGACGTGTCAGCTAATGAGGATCCAAATAAACGAGGAAGCAGAGAAGTTGTTGGAGTTGTAAAAGAGCTTGTAGCTGCAGCCGTGGAAGTTTTTCCTACATCTCACTAGGGACTAACAAACTCATTTAAATCCAAACTGCTATTTTACGAAAACGTGAAGAAACCCCCCCCCGCCCCAAAAAAAAAAAACAACTCGACACTTCTAGGTCGCCACCGGGGCATCAGAGTGGACTCATTTGCCACAAATGGCCCGAGATCCTTTTCAAACAATACCGTCACTAATTTAAAATAAACACACCTAGGGCAGAGAGGGGCCACGGTTTCCCTGACACCGGTGAAATTACCATCGGCTCCGACGCAACAGGGAAACAGGCGAGGGGGCCATTGCGGCTCCCTCGAGTTGAGTGGGTGCAGATAAGGCTAGGCGGCTCCCTTAACTATGAGAAAACAACAACAGTGCTCAAAGCCTCCGAATAACAAGACCAGTAAGAGCCCAATCAAATGCTACATTTCCTCTTAAAACACTCCACCTCACAGCACAGAAAGGGAGAACGAAAAAAAAAAAAAAAGGAGGCATATAGAGAGAGATTGTCATTCAGAGAAGAAAAAATAGACGGCACGGTAGGTGGTTGTGTGTGTGTGTTTTTTTTTTATCCCTGATAGAAGTGGCAGTGAGTGATACTCTTGACTCATCAACCATAAAAACAACTCATTTCAAGGGTAGTGAAGATGGAGCAGGAGATTTGATGGAGCTGAAGGACAGAAGGAGTAACTTTGGCCTTTTTTTTTTTTTTTTTTTTTTTTGTCTGCTTCCTCAGAGGTAGCAGAGAGAGGAGAAAAGAAGAAGAGGAGGAGGAGGAGGAGACTGGTGGGAAAAAGGAGTCATCTCAAGGCTAAGAACACACAAACACAAAGCGCATGACAAGTGTGTTGGTGTGCATAAAAAAAAAAAAGAAAAAGAAAAAAAAAAGAGTTGATTCGGGTCTTGGCAGAACACTTTCTCCAGGCTCTCATGAGCTCATATGACTCAGTAGGAAAGAGAGAAAGCCAGAAAGAAAAACACAGAGAGAGAGAAACTAAAAACAGAAGCAGAGACAGAGAGTGAAGGAGCATTGAGGTGTAGAGGTGAAGGACGTCACACCTTTCATCCACTGAAAAAATTAAATTCATTGATGTTGATTACATGTCATAGTTTATAATTTGTGTCACCTCATCTGCCTCTCATCTCTCTCCAAAAAAAACCTTTTAGTTTAATGTGAAATTATGCAAAAAAATATGAAAAATAAAGAAAAGAAAAGCAAATTTAGATTATTATTACAGCAAAGTTGGCTCATTCATTGCAAAAAAGCAGAAAAGTTGAAAGTGAGAAGACGTATATTGCATTTTTCCACCACTCATGTCTCCTAAAAATGCAAATATGTTTTATAGGAAACATAAAACAACCCAGATTATAATTGTATCAACATAATGAGAAAAAGTTCATGCTAACATCCCTGTGTGCACAAAACACCAAAACTCCAATGCTGAAATATTACTAACTGTCTCCAAATTGTATAAATAATAGCTTAAAGGTCTTTAAAATTATAAAAGGAGCCTTTACAAGATTAGTTAATAATGTGAAATCTGCCTTAGTTTATGTTGTATTTTATAGGTGCAAATTCCCTAAAAAAAAAAATTACAATTAATCAAACTACCGAAACCAACTGACATGCATCCCCTGAGGGTCTGGTTAGACTGGAACATACTGTTTTCTGCCAAAGTAAAAGGTTCATGCACACAGCTGTAATGTGTTGTGTTTGTAACATATCATTTTATTTGTTTTCTCTTACAATATGTGCTCCTTGCAGCAAGTTTAACTAAAACCCACATCAATCCCTAACCTTAAAGGGGACATATCATACTGTTTATGATTTTTATACTGTTATAATGTCGGACCTTTATGTTAAGCCTGCTCTGAACGCTTCGTTTTGCAAAGTTAAAGTAATAAGGAGGTTTTTTTTTAACTGTAAATCATGCAAAGATATTCCAGGTTATTTCCAGAATATAAATATAGACCTGGAAACGTGCATGATACACAGATTGAACTCCTTCCTACCACTTCTGCACAGTTCTCTGAGTGTAAACCAGGCTGCAATAGTGTGTCTGCCAAAACCTGTTTTGTTGGAGACAGGGTTTAAGAGTCTTTGTGGATTTAGCTGCTACCTCAGAACATCACTGGTTGCATTTATTTTTTTTTTTGTTTCATGAAATGTACGATGAGGATCAAGTCGCCCAAAATCTGATCAATCCTTAATTCAATTCAATTTTTTCTGGCAGACGAATGTTAAATCGTTCGCTTCGTCCCCACTGATTCACATTTTGTTTCGAGTGAAACTTCTCTTGAAATTTGCTTTACGGTTGGATGGAAGCGCCACGTCTCCCTTCCTGTCGTCCTCTCTTTTTCTCTCTCTCTCTCTTTACTTTTCCTCCCACTCTCCATGTCTCATCAGGAGTGTCATCAGTCCCCACTCCGGCTGATGCCTGTTAATATGGCAGTACTATTGTCTGCCCGTTCGTTGCTGCTGTCTCTATTGTTTGCTCTCACACTTGACGAATTCATCAAAGGAAAAAAAAAAGAAAAAAGAAAGGGAATGGGAGAAAATAGCTGAAAATCATGCAGTTTCGCACAATTGACTGTGTAAGTCTGGCGAGGCGAGTCTTTGTCTTCAAATGGTGCACGAAATGTGTGTTTGCTCGTGTGATGTTTCACATTTATCATTTGTTCTGCTATTAACTAGGTGGGATGGCCCACTCAGCCACTGCTGTGTGTCTCTGTATGTGTATAAGTGTGTATATAGTATGTGTTTACACTTTCTCTATGTGTGTCTGTGAGCTTGTATATGTGTATCTGTCTTATGTGATTGTTTATCTATATTTTAATGTGTCCATGTCAATTGTATGTCAAGACAACAACACAGCAGCAAAATACTCCACTGAAAAAATATTCCCACATTCATAGTTTACAAGATTTTTATGCTTTCAGATCAAAGAATGGAAAGAAAGAAAGAAAAAAGAAAGTATGGAGGAAAGAAATAAACAAGGAATCAATAAATATGGAAAGAAAAGATATGATATAAGATATGAGGAAGGAAAATACAGGAAAAGGAACGATGGAAAGAAAGGAAGGAAAGAGGAAATGAATTAGAAACGGAACAGATGAGAGCAAAAAGAAGGGAGGAAAAGAAAGGACAAGAAAATAAGGGAGTTAATAGAAGGAAAAAGGGAAAGAAAAACAGAGGGAAGGAAAATCATAATGTGCAACTGCAAAATCTGGTCCTACAAAGTAACTCCAACAGCCATCAGATGAATGTAATCAAGTAAAAAGAACAACACTTCCCTTTGAGATGCAGCGGAGTGAAAGAAAAACCAATCAGTACATGCATAACTGTGTCCTGTGTGTGTGTGTGTGTGTGTGTGTGTGTGTGTGCTTTAGCACCTTTGCTCTGTGGAGGGTTCTGGCTGCGATCCCGGAGGATGTTGATCTGATAGACGGCTCCGTACGGCTCGAACAGCTCCTTCAGCTCCTTCTCTGACCAGGAGCGCGGGATCTGGCCCACAAACATCTTGATGGCGTCCGGGTCTGGCTGGTCCGAATGCTCCAACGCCCCGTTCATCTTCCCGGCCGTGCCGTTACTGTTGGAGGGAAAGAACACAGAACATTAAGAACTTAGAAGTTTGATCTTATCTTCCTAGAGATTGGGCTGATTGATATAAGCCTTTATATCCTATATGGATACCCTAACCCTAACACCCTAACCCTTACCGTAACGCCCTAACCCTAACCCTAACCCTACCCCTAACGCCCTAACCCTTACCCTAACCCTAACGCCCTAACCCTACCCCTACCCCTAACGCCCTAACCCTTACCCTAACCCTAATGCCCTAACCCTACCCCTACCCCTAACGCCCTAACCCTAACCCTACCCCTAATGCCCTAACCCTAACCCTACCCCTAACGCCCTAACCCTTACCCTAACCCTAATGCCCTAACCCTACCCCTACCCCTAATGCCCTAACCCTAACCCTACCCCTAATGCCCTAACCCTAACCCTACCCCTACCCCTAACGCCCTAACCCTTACCCTAACCCTAACGCCCTAACCCTACCCCTACCCCTAACGCCCTAACCCTTACCCTAACCCTAACGCCCTAACCCTACCCCTACCCCTAACGCCCTAACCCTTACCCTAACCCTAACGCCCTAACCCTACCCCTACCCCTAACGCCCTAACCCTTACCCTAACCCTAACGCCCTAACCCTACCCCTACCCCTAACGCCCTAACCCTTACCCTAACCCTAATGCCCTAACCCTAACCCTACCCCTAACCCTAACGCCCTAACCCTAACCCTACCCCTAATGCCCTAACCCTTACCCTACCCCTAACGCCCTAACCCTTACCCTAACCCTAACGCCCTAACCCTACCCCTAATGCCCTAACCCTAACCCTACCCCTAATGCCCTAACCCTACCCCTACCCCTAACGCCCTAACCCTTACCCTAACCCTACCCCTAACGCCCTAACCCTTACCCTAACCCTACCCCAACGCCCTAACTCTTACCCTAACCCTAACCCTAACGCCCTAACCCTAACCCTAACAGCCTAACCCTAACCCTAACGCCCTAACCCTAACCCTACCCCTAACTTAAACTACACACAGCCGAGCAAATTTCACCTCATAAGGCAAAAAATGATAATCTTGTTCATTTTTTTAAGTGTCAAAATCAATGATCTAATACATTTGTGATACTGATTTGCTACACAAAGCGCCTGCATGTTTTCAAATGTTCAATTTGAACTTAAAAGTTTCAAGTGTTTATCTGCACAAGGTGAAATCAAACAAAGGACATAGAAAGTATCATGAAATGCATTGAAGCTTTTGCTGCACTGTGAAAATCTCTCCACAATGTCAAATCTTCAGCACCTAAGAAAAAAAAACAGATTTGGTTTTCAGCTTTGGGACAATGCATCAGGTTTTTTAAAATAGTTTTAACGACCTTTAAAAGAAGAAGAACTGTCTGAACTCATGAAGGATCACTGACTGAATTCCTTCGGTTTATCTGAAAATGTTTTATTTTCACTGGATAGAGACAATTTGTGTGTATAGAGAGGGAAGAAAAAGCCCAAAATGGACTTCTTCATCACTTCTCCACAGTAACAGGAACCAATATTCACAGAAAATACAGGTAAACAAATAGCATAAGTTAAAAAGTTGAGTAAGCTGAAATAACACTTTTTGAAAAAGCGTTTCATACATTCGGACTTGTAAATCTTATTTAAATGTGATCTAGTCCCAACGATGCCCTTTACGGTATTATCATTCTAAACAAAGTGAAAAAAGACCATCACGGGGAAACTGAAACTCAGTGAGCGCCACACTAATAAAATTCTCCCAGCTGCCTCCTTACAGCAGAGTGAGACGGCTCTCGATTCAGCTTTTACAGACTCATATCCCTAAAGCTGTCAATTTGAGATATACTGCCCCGACACATTGGCAAACTGACACATCACTCTGACCCTAAACGTGGATTTTTTGATAGTGAAGATGCAGTGACAGATCTGTTCAGGATGCTGCTAAATCCAAACTGAAGGATTGAGCTGAACAGAGATTTGATTCCTGGTATTTCACACACAGACAACATACAGACCGAACACTTTTAGGAGAGTGACTTTTTTTTTGATCTGCTGTTGTACGAGCCGCGGCGAGGAGCGGAGACACTTTTATGAATGTATAGGCTGCATGTGTGAATGTTGGAGCATGTTTGTATGCATGAATGAACGCTGGATAAGCAGCGTGTTAATGTGAGTGTGTGTGTGTGTGTGTGTGTGTGTGAGGGATTAGGCTGCAGAACCCGAGTACAGTAAACCTCCCGGCCCTCTAACAGGACACAGATGCTTACACGCCGATCATTCTGGTTATATTTCCACATCTGGAATGCATATGAAATGGAGGTGAAATGCTTTCACCCCTTTCACCGCTAAGCTACAACACTTATCTTCACAAAACACACTCGTCTGTCCGCGCGTTTGGAATGCTAAGTCGAGCTACGGCGTCTTTTTTTTTTTTTTTTCCTTCTTCAGACGAATAAAGGCAAGCAAACGCTTTTAACAGCGAGGCCCGACGGAGATGAGAACGCCACCCGAGTACACACACACACACATATGCACACTCACAGCAAAGTATGACTGTGTTTTGAGGACAGTCGTACGCCGCATGGCTAAAAACACACACACACACACACAAACACACACATCACAGCCATCAAGGCCTGTGGTCTATTTAAGATGGCTGAAAACCAATTTAATGAAAGCAAAGTCAATGGCTGTGCTGTTTTATTGCTCTACTTTCCCTTTTGTTATTCTCGGCAGGAGAGAGAAAGAGCATTATCTTAAGAGGCAAAAACAAAACAAAGCCAAATCCCGAGCTTGGTTAGCTGACAACACTAATACCATCCTATAAAGCTCAGCAAGAGAGGAAAAAGAAAGAAGAAGGGAGAGAGAGGGAAAGAGAGATATGGAGAGAGACTGGAAGGGAGAGGGAAAAAAAAAAACATCCAGACCTTTGAACACGAGCCATCCATCTTTTGCAGAAAGAGCCAAGGCGCTCGGCAGAAACGCCCAATTCTTTAAAGGACTTAAAGGACATGTCAAATAAAACGGCCGAGCTGTAGAAAGAGTCAATGAGCCAAACCGGTGCTAACAGTCCTCGGGGGCAACAAACGCTCCCTCGCTAAGCTGTCGTCCGACAAATCGTGGGGGAACCTGGCGCTGAGGGAGCCCCCGAGGGTGGCGGCAGACCCCGGGTGTGCGATGGGGGTGGGGGGGGGGGAGGTTGGGTTGGGAGGTGAGGAATAAGGGAGAGAGAAAGGGAAGGAGGGCGGCAGAGGTGAGGAGTTACGGATGAGCCTCTACGGTCGCTGGGTTCAGACTGTAGCACATCCAGCCCTTCGCCCTCTGACATACACACACACACTCAGAGTTGATGTGTGTGTGTGTGCAAGCAAATTTGCAGAAAGAGGGAGAATAGCTGGAGACAATCTCTCATTGTTGGCTGTTTATGTGAGGCCTGTGAGGATTGAGCGAGTCCACGGGGGAGACGATACAATAGCCGGTGTCAGAGGAGCGCCTCCCTCCCTCCTCCAGGACACTGTCCACCCCTGTACTCCCTCCACCATTCCCTCCGCCTGCTAAGACAATGAATAGCTTCACACTCGCAGCCAATAAGGCGTACGAACGCTTACAGAGCCGTCTTGTGTACGACTGCATTGCTCCGTCTTCCCCCACCCACCACCCCCATCACCCCCCCCCACCCCGAGGTGGGTTGCAAGTAGGTGACTCTCCTCGCTACAAAGGAATGAGCGCCTCTTCCATCGCCCCTGTGGCCAAGACTGACAAGGTGTTATTGCAAGCAGACAGAGCTTTAGGGGTGTGTGTGCATAGATGTTTGTGCGAGTGTGTGAAGCTCAGCAGGAGAGTGTCCTGGGGCTCGGATTAAGTCGTTGAGTGGATCCACTCCTGCCATAGCCCTCTCCATCTCCCTCCCTCTTTCCCCTCTTCTTCCTCTTCTTTTCTCACTCTCCCTCTCAATTTGAGCCAATTGTTTGCCATAATGGCTTAACTATTGCTTCCATCACTCTAGTCTCCCTGCAGCAGAGGGCCGTGACTGAGGGCTTATCTACACTAAGTGTGTGTATATATATGTGTGTGTGTGTGTGTGTGTGTGTGTGTGTGTGTGTGTGCTCAGCCAGACTGCAAAAAAAAGTGTCTGGATAGATCTTTGAAGCAGCTGCTGAGGGCTGTTATTCCCTCACCTACCACTCACATTAGACAGCAGGCTTGTTCATCCAAACCACAGCTGCACGATATTGACCATAAAACCCTTACGATGATGCTGCTTTATTTATTCATTCATCATCTTAATTTCACATTCACAGCTCTTCAGAACCTTCCCTCTATTAAAAGGAACAGTTTGGCAAATTCGCTTGTTTGCTTTCTCTCCGTGAGTGATCAATAGACGATCAATATCTTTGTCTTATGTCTGTCAGAGAGTAGAGACATGGGAGGAAACATAGAAAGCTTCTGTCCAAAGTAAAAAAAAAGCTTTCAAACACCTCGAAAGCTGACTTTTTTGCAGTGTATCTTTTTTTTTGACCCGTAAATGAACAGAATTGTAAAAACTTAAATTTGGTGTTTAATAAGGAGTTCCATGTTGGAGCTATTTTCTTGATGAAGAAGAGTGAAGACCTGGTTACATGTACTGTAGCAACCTAGTAACTACAAAAATACATGTAGCAGATCCTTGACCCCTGACCTCATGCTAGAAACCACTGTTTTTGAGCTGACAGTGAGGACACTGTGTAGTAAAAAAAAAGCACCATTATTAAAAAGCACAGCTGTGGAGACTCAAGTTATTTAGACATCTAGTGGCGTCACTTTCAGTTTCAGCACAAAAAAAAAGTAGAAAAACCGACAAAAGATTCAATAAAAACTGAAAAGGAAGCACACCACTGACATATTATCATCTTATATAGTTGGTATGTGTTAGTAAATAGTTGCTTATCTACACATCCAGTAGACAAGGAGCAACAATGGGACTGGCAATCCAGATAATCTTTATATTAGAATATTTACACTCCTTTTTCGGCTCTGGTTTGGTCTCCACCGTCTCCTGAGTGAAATATTTGGCTCAAAACTACAACCTGAAAGACGCTAAAAAGCTTTAAAGCTGAGTTGAACTACACATGGTTGTAATTCGGACACCTTTCCCATCACATGCATCATCATTTGATCCATTGTCAATATAAAATATTGAAAAGTGCAGCTTTAATTGCATGTAAACACACCGTTTGTGTGCTAGTCAGTCAGTCAGTCACTGCTCTGGCCGAGCAAAAAAAAAAACAAACTGTCTTTTACATTTAGAAGGAACGCTTCCGGAGATGAATAGCAAGCGGAGGCAGAGATGAGCTACCTGGACTAGCTATCCCCCCTCTGTTTGCCTTGTTCACAGCTGGAGTCCAACAGGCAGCCAGGATGTGGTACAAACAGACAGTGGGAAAGAGACAGAGAGGACGAGCGAGATAGCCGAGAATGGGAATAAAAGCGAGAGAGTGTGCGAGTGTGTGCAGGAGACGGATGCAGATGAGCCAGGTCCAGGAGTAAGCACATCTCAGAGCTCAGCATGGGCTCTCTCAGAAACCAGGCACACACACACACATATCACACATGCATACACACACACACATATCACACATGCATATACACACACACATATCACACATGCATATACACACACACAGGCTACAGTTCAGGCTGGCTGCGCTGATCCTCCTGCTGTTTTTCCCTTCTGTTTCTGCTCTAAAACACACATCCTCTCTGACTCCCTTAACCCCTCAATCGCAGCGCACACACACACATCACAAAATACACCTCACACTAACACACACACACACACACACACTCCAGTGGGTTCGTGGAAGGGCCGAGCTGTCACACACTTCTTCTCATTGGCAGCGTGTTTGCAGGGTGTGTAACGGTCCCACAGGGGAACTAATCTTGTTGACAAGCAGAGTGAGAAACATCAGTTCCCCCCCGAGGGAGCGGGGCGACCAAGGTCAGCTAAACACACACACACACACACACACAGATACCTAGACACACACACACACACACACACATGTACTGACATGTTAACACAGGCACATACAGACCTGGACAGTCACATCTCCTCACACGTACACACCTTGACAGACTCTTACGTAATGCAAAGAGAAAGATACTACAACATGTGGAAGATGCTGAAACAGAAGAAACATGCAGTGGTTCCCAACTCGTGGTTCAGGACCCCACAATGGGTCTAGAGATGAATCTAAGAGGTTATGAGATAATTATTGGGGTTTGAAATGAAAAAAACAAATCATGCTGCACAAAATTTGACCAATTTTAGGTCTTTTTTGTGAAATACTAGATAATTTTACCTCTTCAAGCCTCTACAAATAATCTAATCTGAGAAGGTAATATCAGTTCCCCAAAGGATATATCACTTTGTATTTAAGGGTCACAGGCATAAAAAGCTAGTTTTATTTCATTTATTATTGTATTTCTTCCTTTGAGGAATCTATCACAGGTCATCACACAGCTTGTCCAAGTCTGTTTTGTAAGTGAGACGGCTATTGTTAGAAAGAAGAAATGATGACATATTTTAATGAGAAGTCTCAGAAAACAAACAAAAAAAAAAAGCAACTACAACCCTGAACCGTCTGCCTGAGACGGACCCGAACGGTGCTAATAAACACACTCATACACCACACCTGTGCTCAGACACACACATGCACGAAAGACACAATCAAGAAACATTTCATTTTTACAGGCCTGCATATTTACTGGCTCTGTATCAAAATGTAAATGAGATTAGCAATTTCACCACAACACACCATAAGAGGCATGCTTTTTTTTTTTTTTCTTTTTCTCCTGAATCCCACTCTGTAACTGATTCTGTCATCGGCGGTGCGAGGCGGATTAGTGACTCAAACTAAATGACTGGCGTACTGTATCGACTGATTTACTTGGAACGCTTTTAGGTTTTTCTGTAACTGACTTACACTGAGGTAAACTGGCTCCCGGGGGGACCTGTTCCAGCCAAACGAGGGAGTGTGATATTGCTTGTGATTCACTTGAACTTTACAATAAGCAATATTCCGCCCACCTTGGGTGCAGGACTAGGATAACAGCCAGCGTTACATACTGTATACAACACGTTTCATATATTTCATTATCGATATTTCTCTGCTGTAGAAAGCAGGCAGGGCAGCTTTGATGGAGCTAGCATCTAAGAATAACTGTGACCAGCTGAAAGAATTGGGTCTATGTGAGACTGTATGATTGCCTCTGTGTGTGTGTATATATATGTGTGTGTGTGTGTGTGTGTGTGTGTACGAATTTGTGGTTGCCATGGAGACGTGGCAGTACATGCGTCGCAGGGAAACGATCAGATAAATGTCACAGTAGCTAATGAAGCTGCACCGGTGCCCCGACGCTCAGCTAGCTCTGCGCTAACGAGCTACCGCACGCCGCCGCCCGCTAATGAGAGGAGACACACGCGCACCTACACGCTTGGAAAGAACACACACACATACACACACACATATATATATATATATATATAAATATAGGCCTACACACAAGTGAGGAAAACACAGTGATGCACGACACACATAGATACAGATGACTACTCGTTTCTCATGTCTCATATTTCCCTGCATGTATAAAACACTGTGTCCTCGGATATAAAGTCGCCTTGTTAGATAGATACTGCTTGTGCATGTGATGTAGTGTCTGTGGCAAATAAAGCTGTCTCGATATGGATATTTGAATTGTTCTGAAAATAAACGACAACATGAAATCTCCTGCTGTCTCCTGAGCGAAAACGCTTAAATTGCAGTGCTATTTAATAGATGAGCTTGAGCTTTATAAATGAAAATTGCCTGTTTTATTAGGCCAAAGCTTGGAAATTATTCTTTGTCATTAGCTATTAGTGTTTTTATTTGTCGACCTATTATAGAGATTCAGTCTGGGAAGTTCTCTGTATCACCTAAATGAAGAAAACTACTGTATAAGAGGTGCTGCACAGTATATTCTCTGTAAATAAGGCAGTTTTTTACACTCTTTAACTGTAGTTAAAATGAACTGGCATCTCAACAGAAAGGTCAACAGCTTTTTTAATGATGCGCAGCGACTAATGTTTTGACATAAAACATCGCCATAACAGTATAAATCTTTAGAAACGGTTGGAGCTCAGCAAAACATTCAGGAAGCACGCTTGTCATTTTTTAGCCGGCGCCAATTCAAGGGTTAAAATAACAAGTTAAAGAAACAACATGACTAATGTCATTTCAACCGCTGCCTAAAGGTCAGAAAGAAAGTTTCAGTTAAAGCTTTTTCACAATTTCAGTTACATAAGAGATATTCAGCAGCTCATTTGCATTCCCCTCCCTTCTTCTTCTTCTCTTCACTTGCTCCACTTCCCTGTAAGCATATTCCAAGCAGTCCTCATCACAAGAGGACCTTGTTTACTGTATACTTCAGTGGATTATGTCCTCTTGGAGACAGAAACATTTGGAATTAAACCCAGGTGAGAATCATCTTAAACAGATCTGCTCTATTCATGTGTTCTTCAGTGAAAAAACACTAAAAAACAAGAAGCAGTGAGCCTTACAGTAAAAAATAACTGCACAGAAGAGAGAAGCTCAAAAGAAGGACCCTCACACTTATGCTGAAAACTGGTATTTGAAAAAAAAAAACCCCTCTATTGCATCTCCATTCAAGCTGAAGGTTTTCCTTAACTACATTTGAAAATGCTTCACTGTTCATAAAGAAACAGCGTGTTTTTTTTGATGAATGAGGTTCTTTCAAAGCGAGTACAAATCTTACTGCACACCGTTTGCATGTGTGTTAGTTATTAAAGTTGCAAAAAAAAAAAGAAAAAAAAAAAGAAACTTGAACTGCATACCCTCCTCCTCATAAACACGCAGGCTTGCATTTCATGTACTCCTGAGAGCCTTGAGAAACAGCGAGGTGAAGAACGCTGTCACATGCGGGGGAGGGGATCCGCTCTTCTAGTACAGATGAACTATGAACTGAGAGAGGTGCTACAACTAGCTGCACTCTGCACAACTAAACCCTCTTTGGACTGACGATCTTTTGATCCAAAGAAACACTTGGAATACAGTAAAATTAAAGCACCAGCACTAGTGTTTGTGCAAACTTTAGCTCACTTTACACTTTCAACTGCATGCTGTACAGATATATCTGGATCTAAATAAATCTGGATGTGTTTTTCTGCAATGCAAAGCAGCCACTGGTTCCCACTTATTTGCTTATGACATTAAAATAAATGAAATTTTACAAAAATTAATGCAAATTTAATGTTCATTGTGATGGTTTAAACAACTCCAACAAGAGTCTGCTGCTAGAGATGTCATGATTAGTCGATCTGCAACAATTTTAATAACTGATGAATTGTTTAGGGATGTGCAGAGATCCCAGTATCTGTATTTGTATCTGTATTTGTTGAGGCAGCAAAATTATTTGTATCTGTATTTGTATTCGAATAAAAGTGGTAAGAGTGGCTTAAAAATCCTGTTTTTGTTTTTATCACACAAAATTAAAGTGTTACAATAAGTGTTCATGAATAAACCACCTTACGAGGGAGGTACCCACATCAGGTCTTGAACCGGAGTTTACTCATCACCTCGTTGCAGACAGACCTCTACCTATTTATACACCGATAACACAGAGACAGCACACCGTGTAACATGTAGGGAGGAACTTCAAAGGCGATTATTGCTTTGCACTTTTCATTTATTGCCTATTTTTTTACAACCTAACTTTGTGGAAAGGAGAAGAGAGGAACAACAGATTATGGAGAGTCCCTTGGGAGCAATTTGCTTGTATCAGTAGCTCAGCTTTATCTCTGGGGAACACCCCCAACAAATAACTTTTTAAATATTTGTATGAAACAAATATTCGTATAAAACCCACTATTTGTGCTTTGCCGAATAATGTATTTGTATTCGGGCACACTCCTGGAACTGTTTACATTATGTATCAAGAGAAGTTTCCCCCAAAAATGCTGTTTTCCAGCCTTTAAAATGTGCTATAGTCCTGCTCATATGATAGTGATTTTAACTTTTGTTCAGACAAAACAAAATATTGATCTCTCTGAGTAAATATATGTAAATATATATGCATGTTTTTCCACAATTTTCTGACATTTCATAGTTGCAGGCCTATCTGCTGTAAACATACCGTACATGTATGACATCCTAAATACTATCCTATGGGTTTACTCTTCAAAGTCACTTTTATTAAAGGTTAAATTAGGCCAGAACAATATGACCTGTTTTTTCTGCCACCTTCGATAAATGCACAAATTTGGTCCGGTCACCACAAATCAATAGGTTCTTATCTGTTGGGAGCATGAATGCGGACGACAGATATTGTGTTTTTACAATGACGGGATAAGGAGATATTCTCATATGAAAACCTGGCTTAATGGCGGCACTGCAGGGAAAGGTCAAGAGGTCACGAGAATCAATAGTATCCTTCCACTCGGGAGTGTGAATTTCATGCACATCTGGTCACTAAGTTTTCAAGATACGTAGCTTAGAAACGGGACAGATGGAGGTGATCACATAACCTCTGCTGAAGTAAAAAATAAAAATATTCCCACATGGGGAATATTCTTTTTTTTTTTTTCGAAGAGTGGCTTCAATGTTTTTCTACTTTGGTTCGAGAATAATCTGTATTTCTAAAAAACCTGCTTTAGTACGTCCCACTTCCTCCTGCTTCTACTTCAACGGCGCGCTTCCTCGAATTATCTCCCTAAAATTATGCTTTCTAGCTCGTGTCAGCCTGACCCGGAGTTTGTGTAAGTGTGTGTGTGTGTGTGTGTGTGTGTGTGTGTGTGCACGTGATAGAGGGAAGGAAGGGGAAAGGAATTAGAGCATCTTAAAGCCTCAACACCAGATTGGTCAAATCCAGGCAGCAACAGCAGCAAAAATTCCACCCTAATCTTTAGCACACTTCCTCTCTCTTCTTCACCCCCTGCCTCCTTCCCGTATCTTGTTGCTATGGGAACAGCAGTGTTGGAGGGGCATGGGGGTGAGGGTAGCTGTGGGCACTGGGTGTCGGGTAGGCGGGTGTCTCTTTGGATGACAGTGCTTCGAACAACACACACACACACACACACACACACACTTTCACCCTTGACTCTTTGTTAGATTTGTGGTGTGTCATCTGTTTTTTCTTTTTTTTTCTTCTTCTTCTTCTTTTTCCTCCCCTCCTCCAACAACTCCTCTTGCTGGAAAAAAAAAAAAGCCTTCGACTGCTTGTCTCTCCTCCTTCATCACCTCCCCGTTCTTTCTCACTCAATCTCTCATGTTTGCGGGCTTAATGAGAAACAGCTTGTTTGTGGTGTGAGTCTTCGTGCGTGCCTGTACGTCCGTGTGCAACCGTGTGATGAAATGGCAACGGCTCTGATTGTCTGGCATCGCGCTACGGCTGCATTCTGCCAAAAGTCATCATCTGACTCGCCGATGGGGATGATGGCCCATTTGACTAATGCTTCTCCGCAAAATGGGCCAACAATGCCGATCCAACGGACAGAAGAAAGAGCGAATAGGGGTTGGAGGGGCGGCAAGGGGGGGGGGGGGGGTCGGATCGTATCAGATTGGTGCCGGTTCAATTCCGCCAACCCAGATTTGGGACGCTGGTCAAAAAAAAATAAGTCATGCAGGCCTTTAAAGCATCCTTTGACTGTGTTTTTGTGTGTGTTTTACAGTAAATCCTCAATTTTTCTGTACCTGTACAACATGTAACACCTCCACCGCTGTGCTCTGCTTGAACAATAAATCCCCTCGGTGTGTTCACGCACATCGGTCGTGACACCTCTAAAGGGGACAACTGAGCAGAAAACCACAGGGTACAGACAGAAAATGGCGTAATCAGGGCAGCGGAGAGAGACAAAGAGAAAACAGAGAGACGGGGAGAGAAAAGGCGGCCAGTTGCCAGTGACAAAACACCACTGATTTAACAACACGAGTGCATTTGTCGAACTGGCTTCAGCACAATTACGTCCCATTGTGAGTAAACCTCCACGCTGTTTGCAGCATAAAGGTTACAAAAGCCTGAACATCACCTCTATTAGACTTTGGCATGGCTGCTGTTTTCATATATGACGCCAATAAAAACTAGAAAAGCACACACGTGCATCAAATTGTCTGTGAGCTGTTCTACGAGGGAGTGTTCGGAGTGTTCCTGTGGCGAGGACAGGCAGAAACCGCCTCTGACACTTTAATAAACCACTATTACTGCTCCTCACACACATACACAAACACACACACACACACATATACGACCTCAGAGGGAAGGAAGTAGTAGTCGTTGTGGTGGTGGTGGTGGTGGTGGTAGTGGTGGAGGGGTTGCTGGGAGCTAAAGCAAAGAGGTGAAGTTGAACATGGTGGAGACAGACAGCCGGGGGAAACCTATTTATTGGATGGCATTGGAGGGCAGTGTTTTGTGTGTGTGTGTGTGTGGTTGAGTCAGACAAGAAAAAATAAAAAAGCTCAAAGCTGAGAAGTTACTTTTCTCTACGAGGACACATCTGTAAGCTCTTGTTCGTACTGTAATTTCCCTCGTAGATCATTTCATGGTGGTTGTGACTGAGTGTGTTTGTGTGTTTGTGTGTGACCTCAGGCTCCTTTTAAATACAAAACACAACTGGGGCATTTTGTCCACGTGTACAACACATTCTTCAGCGTGGCGTCACACACTTAACAACACACACACACACACACACACACATAAACTACACCGGGAGACTCAAGCTGCTATCCAGAATTTCCCTGCTGTGATTCATGTGAACGAAGCAGCGCTTTGCCAAAGTCTATCTACTCCTCTCCTCTTGTTTTTCCTCTCATCCCTTTATTTTCTTCCTTTTTCTCGCCACTTTTCTTTCCTTTTATAACTCCCCTTAACTTTTTCACTTTCGTCTTGAGACGTTCAACAGCGTCTACACAGACCGTGAAGTGATTTTAATCCAATGGAAATATGACGTGTGTCAATTAATTTCCCGAAATAAAAGAAATCCAACTCCTATGACCTCGGTCACAGTCTTGTTAAGTTTATTTTAGGACATGAACAAATCAAGCTTCAAGTCAGTCCAGACAAGTCAAAGTCAAGTCTCAAGTCTTGTCAAAACAAGTCTAAAGTTCAAGTCAATTCAAAAGTCTCTAGTCAGTAAAGGTAAGTCCAAGTCAAGCCTCTAGTCTTGTCAAAACAAGTCTCAAGTTCAAGTCAATTCAAAAGTCTCTAGTCAGTAAAGGTAAGTCCAAGTCAAGCCTCTAGTCTTGTCAAAACAAGTCTCAAGTTCAAGTCAATTCAAAAGTCTCTAGTCAGTAAAGGTAAGTCCAAGTCAAGTCTCTAGTCAGTAAAGGTAAGTTCAGGTCAAGTCTCTAGTCTTGCCAAAGTAAGTTTTGTTTTGTCAAGTTTTGGTCAAATCAAGTGTCAAGTCAGGTCACTCATGTCAGTTGAACCAAGTCAAGACTCAACTTTTGTTAAAATATGTCTCAAGTCAGTTGAGAGAAGTCAAGGAGGAGACAAATCTTGTCAAAAATAAGTGTCAAAGCAAGTTTCAAGTCATTCCAGACAAATCAGCCGTCAAAACGACTCTCTATCAAAGTCTCACGTCAAGTCAAATCTCGAGACTTGTCAAAACAAATCTGAAATGAAGTCAGTTGATATAAGTCCAAGTCTCAACTCTTGACAAAACTCTTGACAAGTTTCAGTTCTCTCTCTTAGTCAGTCAAGATAAGTCAAACCTCAAGTCTTGCCAAAAGAGATTTCATGTTAGTTGTCTTTTAAGTCAATTGAGAAAAGTCCAAGTCTCAAATATCAAATCATGTCAAAACAGATTTCGGATGAAGTCTTAAGTCCTGCAAATGTCAAGTTCTTAAAAGAAGTCAAGACAAATCACTGCAGAGTCTCACTTTTGGTCAAAACAAATGTCAAGTCGAGTCAAGTCCTTCACAATGCATAAAGTTCTTTATTCATTTTTGATAACGGTATCTGGAGTATCCATTAATCTCAATGTTTTAAACCAGGAATTCATCGACTGCATAATTTTTAAAAAAACTACTTCAGACAATGTCATTATTTCACTTTTGTGTTTCACAGCACAAAAAGATTGGGGGGGTTAATCAATTAATTATTCACTCATTGATAACGTTCCCACCTATTAACACTTCACTAACTTATCACCTCTGTTGCCTTTCATATCCCGTCCTCCCTTCTTCCTGTCACAACTCTACTACTCACCTAATTCCTTAAGCGTGCCGTCAGCATTAAGAAGGAAATCACTTGCACATTGTAGCCTTGCGTTTTCCAAGGCCTTCCACTCCATAAAATTATAACAATTCACACTCTGAGCCAAGTTTATAAGGGGGGGTGAGGGGGGTTTGAAGGGCTTTGGATCTCAGAAGGCTGACAGATTTCCATAGAAAGGACACCTCCAGTCTTTGGACCTACCTCCTAGACTGAAAGAGCGTCTAGAAGAGGGTTGCTAATGCCCACAACAGTGTAATTATGCCTATAATGTTGTACAGGAGGAGGGACGGGGGCGGAGAGGAGGGGGGGGGGGGGGGGGGGGGGCACGGCGCGGGTGATAGCATTAAGGGATATTAGGGCGGGTGGGGTGTTCATTTTCATTAGGTTTTATGGGTTGGAAAAACATTGTCATGCATACCAATTAGCGCTGGAACAGATGGCTCAATACGGTTGTATGTTTTGTCACACGTGCACATGAGTGTGTGTGTGTGTGTGTGTGTGTGTGCTAAAGGGAGCAGGAGACTGACAGTAACAATCCAGATGACAGCATCAGGCCGGTCAATGTGAGGAAGGGAGTTCAGGTTGACAGCTGTCTTGAGGAGAAAGCTGTTATCCCCCCCCCATTTTTTCCTTTCCTTACCCCTTTTTTTTCCCCCTTTCTTATTTACTATTCTTCCCTTTTCCTTTCCCCTTTTTCTTTTTTCCATCCATCCCAGGTCAGGACCTCCAGAGCAAAATCAAACCTGGATCAGTCTGTTCAACAGTCTCTCTGAGGAGGGAGCCATATGCTGACATATGCTGATGGAGTGGGGAGAGGGAGTAGGGATCGCCTGATTATGCATGTGTGTGTGTGTGTGTGTGTGTGTGTGTGTGTGTGTTCGTACAGCTCAGTGTCTCTGTAAGATCCTGGATGCAAACACTGTCAAATCATTGACAGATATTGGCTTTTAAGAGCGCCAAAAGTGACATATTTTTAGATTTTATCTCGCTGACATTTTGCGCCGTATCTTTACATCTGTTTCTTTTTCCTTTCTTTCGTTTTTTTTTTTTTTTTGTGGTTTTAAGTCAGCATTTTTCTCAGAACTGTATTCTTGTCAGAGCTGAAAAGCCTCTGAAACAGCAGTTAGGCCGTCAAGAGACACTGAGGGAATAATAATAATAACACCATTTTCCACATAATAATGATCCTAATCATAATAATAAAATGCTTTTAGTGCATATTTGTGAATAATTCAAACTAAATTATCTACTCAATCGATTGAGCTGCCTTCCCAAACATAACCAACGCTGTATTGATCAATTCTAAATAAGTTATGTAACAAAAAAAAAACCTTGTATAATACCCATTATATCCAATGGATGACTTATTGACAACTCAATATCCAGTCTGTAAAGCTGCATGCATCGATTTATGACCACTAGAGGGCAGAAAAAACATCAAAACAACCCAATTTCCCCAGTTTATAAAGTTGTTATGACTAATGTGTTAGCAAAGACTTTGTCATTTGAGTCCACGTTTCTCTCCAGTACCAATAATCACAACCATTCTGGCTCTGGTTTGGTTTCCCGTTAACTCCTGAGAAAAATATTTGACTCTTTAGCTGCTCGATGTTGAAATTTGTGCTAAAAAAACAGAGTTTTTTAACCAGAGTTAGATGATAATTCCTCAATAATTTGGTACCATGAGCACACAGAGTCATTTCATTCAATGCTACATTCATTCCCACTAACCTTTATATCTAACCATTAAGATCAGCTTTTAATTTTTTATGACATGTACATACATCTGAGACTTAGGCAAATAAAACTGAAAATATCTACATGGTTAGATTGTTGTAAATAGTGTGAACTGACCCTTTAAAACCTCACCTCTCACTTCTCACTGGCTTTAGAAGCTCAGCTTTACATCTGTAGAAGCGGGGTGGGTACAGGTGCGCCTCCCCGCTTCGGAGACTTTCTACTAGCAAACACTTTAGCTGTGGCGTTAGCTACGGCTCAGTGGGTCTGAATGGGGGACGCGCTAACAGGCTAGTGCTGCAGTCCCAGAGCCCATTGATCTGTGCTGCTCACTAATAACAGACAGCAGAGACTCCCTGGCTCTCTGGGGCCATTAGGATGCATGAGTGGGAACCATGCTAAATGGGACAATACACAG
The DNA here is from genome assembly GCF_910596095.1 of Thunnus maccoyii. Taxonomy (NCBI): domain Eukaryota; kingdom Metazoa; phylum Chordata; class Actinopteri; order Scombriformes; family Scombridae; genus Thunnus; species Thunnus maccoyii. Next base: position 21,100,420 of record NC_056555.1, on the reverse strand, counting down.
AGGTGTGTACAAGGGTAAATACACTCCAGTTTATATGGAGAGGCAGATACACTGCGGGTAAGCTCGACTAACACATAATTCCTTTGGCTAACCTTGGAATTGCATTATTCTGCGTGTTTGTCTTTGCATGTGTATGTGTGTGTGTGTGTGTGTGTGTGTGTTGTGATATAGGGATTAAGCGCAGTGTTACAGCATGACTGAGGCTGCTATATTTAGGGTCGTGCTGTTACATTTCCAAGCCATTATTTAGACCTGTGGGGACAAGCAGGGATTTCAGTGCAGCAGAAAAACACACACACACACATGTACATTTAGCACACACACACACATACATGAATACACAGTGCACTAACAGTGGTGTATTTCGGTGCACAGGCAGGCAGCCCTACATTCAATCTCCTATCTCCTGAACAGTAAGAGGAGAGAAATGGAGAGGCCTGTCTGCTCTCCATCCCTCTAAATGTTTAATGAACCATCTCTCTCTCCGTATCTCTCCCTCCCGCCGCTGTCTCTCTAGCTCTCTCGGCCTCTCTTACCCCCCCCGCCGACGCCGCTCAGCCCTCACCCAACATCTACTTTTTTCCTCACTTCATCCTTGTTTGTCTGTTTCTCCCTTCCTGCGGGCTAACGGACATCAACAACATCGTCGTATCGGTTCAGGATGAGGGCTGAATGCTGAAGAGGAAGAGGAAGAGGAAGAAGAGGAAGGGCTCATCTGCATCCTATTTCACTTTATAACTCAACCTCCCTCTGGCTTGTATCCAGCCCTGCCAAATATATCATTTGTTCTCACTTAACTTCTCACTCCATGTTTTAAATTTTGCAATTTCGTGGGGGCCCGGCAGCATTTTTCCTCTGATGGGACAGTTTGGGGTTGATGGTATCTTGCAGCCTCTGAGTGGATGCTAGCTCGTGTGTTTCCATGTTAACCACACGAGGAAAGCGTGCAGTGGCTCCGATCCAGCTCGTAAGTGCTTGTAATGTAACTGGCAATTTTTTTTTTTTTTGGCACGAGGAAACAAAGATGGTGAAAATGCTGCGGTGCTACTTGTGAACGCCAAAGTCACAGCTGTTATTGTTTAGACAACAAGATTTGGCTGTGCTAGATAAATGCCGTTTGTGTTTTATTAGGCCTAATCTACTGCACTCTTCTTTTATCTCTTAATTCTGAGGAAGCTGTCCTTATCTTTTTTGGGGTTTTTTTTAACCTGCTCTGAATAAGCTGCTTTTTACCTGTTTAACGGATCTGGCAAAGCTGTTTTTGTCTGTTAATCTACTCTGAATACATTGTTTACAAGTTAAAGGTTTAATCTGCTGCTGAGAGCTAAAAATTTGTAAATCTGTCACACTTAAGCAAGCACATATTGGACAAATTATGATGAACTGGTAGACATGAAGACTTAAGTCACATAAAATAAAAGGACTTGACTTGGAGTCAGACTTGAAAGTAAAGCATCAACCGTTAACCTGATTAAATCCTGTAACTATTAAAAATAAAAACTGATCAGATGGTGACAGGAAGGTTTTGCATGACGACACATCTTGCACATCAAATTATGAGGCCGTTCTAATGGAAACACCTGGTTTCAGCTGTTAAAAAATGTTAAAAACTCTATTAATACAGCTTTTAAAGGCACATATTCAGTCATTTTAATAGCATAAAGCCTTTCTAATGACTGGAACTTTGCTAATAAAGACTTGTGACTTGACTTGGACTTGTTTCTACCAAACAGAACTTGTCTGAACTGACTTGAGACTTGCTCTAAAAGACTTTGTCTGGATCCATGAAAGAATAATAAACCTCTCAGCAGATAAAAGGCTTATCACTGTGATTGAGTAACTGTTTGACACAGGTCAAAACGCAACTGCCACTACTTTTTTTGTGAATGAAAGACTATCAGGAGTTATTTTCCTCTGATTTTTTTTTGTTTTGTTTTGCTCGGCTCCTCTGAAGAACGTTTAAAAATGTGTAAAAACCTCTCACTCATATACTCGTAATACACTAGACAAACCACACCGCACAGTTGTACTCGAGAGTGTGTGTGTTTCTCCAGCGCTTGTGCGTGCGCGCGAATGTGTACGAGTGTGGGTGTAAGCAAGCGAGCGAGCGAGCGAGCGAGCGTACTTCTACTCCCAGCCCCAGGACTTCAAATTATCCCGAGGCTCCTCCAAAACACACTTCAGAATTTTTGTCTGCTTTCCAAACTCATTACTTTAGTAGGGCAAATCAAACAGGGCGCATTAAACGGAACTCAAACGTGAAGAGAGAGTGGAGTGCAGGGGGAAGAAGAGTGTGTGTGTGTGTGTGTGTATAAGTGTGTGTGTGTGCCAGAGAGAAAGCGAATGTGCCTGTGTGTTAATTAGCAGGATCCTGCTCTAATTAATGGCCTATGAATAGCCATGCTGGGTGAAGAGTCAAGGTTAGACACCTGTGCGGCCATATTGATGCCAGAGCAAACTTCTTCTCAGGGTCTATCAAATTACACACATTTAATGTAAATACAATATTGGCAGCCTCATCTGCTGCTGAGCCAAGAGAGGAAGCAAAATGTGTGTGTGTGTGTGTGTGTGTGTGTTAAAGAGACAGTGTGTGTGTGTGTGTGTGTGTGTGTATCCAACATGGATGATGTCAGAGCAATTAGAGAACACATGAATCATCACTGGGGAGGTAATGACCTCGGAGCACCACAGAGGAGAGTCAATTACTCCATCATACCAGAACCTGGAAGTATTACACATTATTTATTACTCATTTCAGAAGTGATATTATGACTTTGCCGTGCTCCGTGGTAACATTAATTTGTTATAATCCTCAAATTACTTTTTTGTTGCACCCTTTCAAAATTGCAAATTGAATTCTCGCCTGAGTCAGGAGCACGTCTTGAAGACTTTTTCAAGTCCCAACCGACTGTGAAAAGACTTTATTTAATAAGTGAGTTTTGCAAGCAACACTCGCATATATTCAGGGGTTTTTTTTTTTTGTTGGTGAATGTTTGATGAAGTTTCGTCCAGATTCTGCGAATAAAAAGCAAACGAGTGACGGCTTCAGTCGCTCTAGAGTGGATTTCAATCCTGAACAAGTTTCTTATGGTTTTATAGAGGTTATAATAAACTTTAGTATCTTTTTATCAATGTTGGACTTCACCAGGAAAAGCTCTGGGATATAAAAAAAGCTTAATGTCCAATATTCTTGGCTTTCTTCCCCTCAGTAGACTGTAGAGTATAACCTATGCGCCATAAATGAAAGTTAAGCTACTCAATAAGGAGACATTTGTATTATATCTCCGTACTCCAAAATTTTGCAATGATTTATCCTCAATCCTAAAAGAACACGATTATGAACTTGTAGCATTTGGTTGTGGGTCAAACATGTGATTGTTAAAAGCAGTATGAATTGCTGATTTAACTTTTTAAGAAGCCCAAGAAAACATGGACTCACTGTCCTGACAGTTCTGAAGCTTTTGCTCAGAGTCAAAACACAGTTTCTCTTGTGGTTGCATGAGATCATGAGGTTACTGATGGTGGACAAATTGGAATTTCTGCCTCTTCTACTACAAATTTCTCCTTTCCGGAGATGTTTACTGCTGAAATTTTGGGTCACAAAAACATTTCATAGAAGAAAATATTTTTAAAAAACCCCAAGAATTACACCTCTTGGGAAAACTGTCACTTCCTTGTATCTTCAAAGCTGATTCCCCATTTGGTTCTTGTGGTTTGAGAACTTTCTACAGATGCTTAACACCTTATTTTTGTGATGAAATTGAGTTTCCATCGTTATCTGCTGTGAATCCACTACAGCTGCCATCCTCCATAAGAGTATTTGATACTCTGCAGACATATTTTCAGCGGAGTATCCCTTTAAGAAGGCTAAACTGCTGTTTTACGAGTCCTTTAAAGCAGCATTATGTCCTGATATCGCATCACATAAACTGCATTTAAGGGATGATAAGACAAAAGAAACACACACTGGTGTGATAGCATCCGCATTTCCTACACGAGTGCGAGAATTTTAGCATCTCCTCGTGCGAGCTCTTCTCCTTTTCCAGTGTGTGTTTCAACAAAGAGAGCATCCCCCACCAACGGATCGATACCCCGGATCCATTCTGGTTTGTTAAGAGTAATAGGCATGGATTTGTAGAGAGGGGAGGGGAGGGAGGGGGAGGAAGGGGGGGCTAACGGGCGCTGATTTAGCCAGGCTACACCGGACCCATTTACTTCTCAAGCACAGCTAACAGGGTTTCTCCTGCCTCCAAAACACTTTGTACAGCCATCACATCGCTGTATACGGCAGAAGAAAAATTACCCCCATTATGTAATCTCTATAATGATTCCTATTGAGAAAGCAGAGGCTACAACGGCAGTACAGTGAATTACACTAAACACCATTACTCTTGACAGCTCCTTTTGAGTGTGTGTGTGTGTGTGCTCGTGTTTGTCTGAGAGTTAGTGTGTGCGTGTGTGTGTGTGTGCATGAGAGCTGCGTTAGGTGAGTGAATGATGGAGTGCGTGTGTGCACGAGTGCGTGAGCGCCGCTCTCACAGTGAAATTAAACTGGGGCTCAGGTGAGAAACAGAGCAGTGCTTCAGCATAAAGGAGAGGAGGAAGAGGAAGTGGCGGCGAGGAGTTAAACACCCCGAGGACTTTGCAGACGATGTAGAATAAGCCTGTCTGGGTTAAAGGAGAAAGGGGAGGTGGTGGTGGTGGGGGGGGGGGGGGGGGGGGGTGGGGGGGAGGAGAGAGGAGGAGAGAAAAAAGGAGGAAAGAGAAGAGAAGGGGAACAGAGGGAGCTGACAGGGAGATTGAGAGATGGGGAGATTGATGGCATGTAATGATGAAACGGATGGAGGACGAGACAAGAGAGACATGCACGTCAGAGGCCATTACTCATCTGCGGCGCGCGCACACACACACACACACACACACACTCACAAAAACAGCAAACGCCACCCAAGGGTGTCGCAGGAACCGTCTACCACCCACCTCTCTCTATTTCTCTCACCTCCTTTCTTTTCCCCTCTCTTTGTCTCCCTTGCTGTTCATCCCACTTTCCTCCTCCTCTTCCTCCTCCTCTTCTCCTTACACTCCGGTCTCCCTCTCTGGAGATTCACATCATTCATATCCAATCATACCTTTTCCTCACAAAACCGTGGAACCTGTTTACACCATTTACATATTGAAGCAGAGCAGCGACACACGAGATATTACAGTTTGATAAATTATTGACGTTGATTTCAGATGAAACTTTGTTCTCGGACGCTCTCCTGAAATGTTGTCTTATGGCACCTAACGGGACAAAAGCCCACTAAATACTGATGATCCAACGCGAAAGTCAAACTGATTCAAACCTGAAGAACTCTACTGCTATTCTTGTCTCATAACTAGCTATATGCAACCGTGATGGGAAAAGAGAGAGAGAAGGATGATGGGAAATTCGGTGAAGAAATTCATGTAGTCTGTCACAGCTGCTCTGAATGTTGTGTGTTAGACTGTGGTGTAATTGGGCTAAAGCTGTGGATTTCTAACAATTGCAGTATGGATGACAATGCATCAGTAATAATATTCAGTATTAGAAAAAATATCCAGAGATGACAAAAAGCTGGAAATACCACCACATAGCCCTAAAAAAACATGATGATGTTTGGACTCCATATGCTAAAATACAAAAAGTCCCACATCTTGACCTCCTGACTCATTGCTGTCGTGGATTATGTGATTGAACCGTGTGAGGAAATTCCCGTCTACATCTGGCTCGTACAGTATGTTTGCATGTTTGTGCTTTGGAGTTTTGGCCTATTTCTTAGCGTAGCATTTTGCATAATGAGCCCCCGGGGGACTTGTTGCACCGCGCTCTCTTCTCAAAAAAAAAAGGTCTGCACAGACTTCTGGGATACCTCCGATTCTCCCCGGAGGCCCGAGAGAGACTAAACGCCCATTTCCATAACAGCCTAGTCACAAGCAGCGCCGTCGGGGTCTGTCCCACGGGCTCTTTGTTATTTATTTATTAATATTTTTATTTGACAGGGACGATACATGTATGGCATTGTTATGTTTAAATACAATACAACCGATGCAATGGGACGTCAAGTGAGCTAATTTGCCCTGGTTAGACTTTTTAAGGGCCTTTTGACTTTTGTGTTAAAACCAAGTCTACAATGCTAAATGGGGTGTTTAAACATTTTTATGTCAAGGGCCTCCAATTAGAGACACATCAGATGACCAGACGCCATGTGAAAAAACTTTACCACAAGGGAGATTTTTCGTCTAATGCCAAAATAACTCCACAAATTCAAATGGTCCATGAGTTATTTAGGTTGCTTTCACATAAAAGATGTAGTATTCCTTTGAAAACCACTGAACCGGTGTAATATAATTCAGACATGTCTCTGTAAGTTAAGTTAGACTAGTATACAATAATACAAACCCAAAAAGTGGATACGGTGCTGCTGTGTAATGCTGCCTTTCTGCTACTGTGGACTCGTGTAGGCAGTTTAAAACGAGCCTGCTCTCATCTAAGCTGCATTCACAGAACATCTGCTTAACATCCCGCACACACGCCGCTTAATACAATGAACCGATATGCCGAGCGGCGGCGTGTGTGTGTGTGTGTGTGTGTGTGTGCGCGCCGTCCTCCCTTCCCTGTGGAGGCTTCAAATGCATCACGCATAATCAGAGAGGGAGGCTCAGCTCATAGCGCCGGCTACTGCTGCATGCTAATCCTCTGCAGATGAAGACGCTAAGCTAAGCACAGGCTGACAGCCATGCTGGGGGAATGGCAAAGGAGGCTAATGCTAACTGCAGTGTCACCGCTCCCCCTCTCCTGTCTTCATTTCAGACACACACACACACACATTCCTCCAAGCTCTATGCATTTGGGTATTTGTTATAAGACAGTATTTCATGACTAAGTGTGTGCTGCTGCTGTGTGTGTGTGTATATATATGTGTGTGTTTGGGTAGACTAGCCAATGACAGCTGCATTAAAAAGCCTTTAACGTCAGTCTGGCCAGCTGAGATTTGATTTGGCTCTTAGCATCTGTGTGTGTGTGTGTGTGTTTGTCTCCGCGTGTGCGCCTGCGGGTGTGTGTGCGCGCATGTTCATGGAGGAATTTGACAATAGTACTAACAAGCACGCCGAGCCAGGCAAGTGTGGGATGTGAGACAACCTCTCAGCATAAAGTTAACTTACACACACACACACACATACATATATAGGTAGAGTTCAGTGAGTTGTTGTGGTCGTTGTTTACCAGCGGAGGTGAGACAAAGCCGTGGACCCTCTCATTAAAATAAAGACCTCTGTAACTTTTTCTCATTAGTGTGTGTCTCTTCAGCTCTCGTCTGTGGCGTGTTTGCGACCTAACCGCTCGCACTGAGGAATGATTTGCGAGTTGGTTTTGGCTCGGACTCAGTTTAAACACACTCGCGAGTAGGTAAACACAACCATCCATCCGTCAGCGTGTGTAAGTGTGTCAGAACATCTGTGTGCCTGGCTGAAGATTTTGAGAGGAAACCACCTGCCTCAGTGGGATCATAGCGGTGACGCACGCACGCACGCTCGCAGACACACACACACACACACACACACTAACTGGCTATAGTTGTGTGAAAGCACCCCAGAGAACCACAAAAAAGGGGCTATAACGTCTGCCAGTCAGAAAAGCACTTACACTGAGCTGCCTGCCAATCTCAGCCAACCACAGCCGCCACAATGCCCACCGCTGTGCCCACTCACCGTCAATCACATTTCACCACCACACCCACCCGCCTGACAACCTGCAAAACGTCTTGCCAGCACTCCTAATTACAACCGCCGCTGCCAACTGCACAACACTAACCCCTCCGCAGACCGAAAAAAAAAAACCCACAACTCGACACAATGTAGACGCCGCCGCCAGGGCTCCCCCCATCCAATGAAATATACAGCAATGGCCCCACACACACACACACAAAAAAAACAAAAAAAACAAAAAAACCCATCCTCGACTCACGTTAGCTTCCCCACTTCCCCTCTGACACGTTACATCCCATTAACAAGGTGTCACCGCTAATATTTAGGATGTTAATTTGTGCCGCTCCTGAAGCCGCTTTGATCCAAACAGAGTGTGACAACTTTAATGACTAAAACAAAACAGAGGACAAACAAACCTAAAGACCTGCTGCTAAATCATGGCGGGGTGGTCTGCGGGGAAGCAGTTTTTGAAGTGGAGGGAAAAACAACCAAAGGAAGCTTTTTATGTGGCCGCGCCATCATTACACTGGGCGAGGTGAGACACAGGCCTAATTAAGGGCCGGGATTGATTGAAGTGGTATGTTCTTCTACATCCAGACTTGCCAGGGGGAACAAAAGGAGAGAGAAATGAGGGAAATTCTAGTGAGGATGATCCTTAAAGGAGCGATTTGAGTTCTTTTTAAAAATGTATCGTCATCTAGTGTCAGTAGATATGACCAAAAGATGTGATTAATCCAAATTTGAACACAAAATCCAAACTGTTTCTTAATTAGAAGTGACTGTCCTAAGAAACATAGATTTAAAAAGGCTCAAAAACGCTATACAATGTTTTTCTGTAGATTGGCAAGGTTGCTAAATACAAATTATACTCTGTGACATTTTACTGACATCACCTTTGCAGGATTTCTGGGTAGTGCAGTTCAAACATCTACCTTCGCTTGGCATTTGTGGCTGACAACACTTAACGCTGCAGCAATCAAGGTAACAAATTAGCATTAACAAAGGGTTATGGGAATCAATTAACTTGTCAATGGAAGTTCTGACAAGATGGATAGGTTGAGGTTAAGTTGAGGTTATTTATAGAAACGGAGATACTCATTCGCACCTAGAAAGGAAAAGAAAGTCATTCTGCTCTTTTTTTAAAATGTTGAATGTCTGTGTCACATCCCCTCCTCCTCCTTCACTGGAAGACAGCAAAAGCAGCGCCCCCATCTTCTCTTCCTCCCTCCCACCATCTCTCTCTCCTTCCCTTCCATCTTCTAAACCAGGTTATTCTTGAGAACCGGGGCTCCTGTCATCTCTCACCAGCTCTTGCATCTAAATGATAGAGTCCCTCTTATATGAGCAGCCGCTGCTAAAAGCATGTCATTTTCTCCTGCTAATGTCAAGTGGGAACAGATCAGAACAGGCCGAGGAGAGAGGGGAGGGGGGGGGGGGGAGTTTATAAAACCGCGTTCGCTCCTTGCTTTGGATCCCTTGGGTGCTCTCGCTTACGTGAACTCAAATTTCCTGCATGATCTTCGCCGATGTGAATAGCGAGTAATCACCTGGGGTGACCTGTTATTCAGCTTCTTCTGCTTCTCACATTCTCCTAAAAGATTGCTGACTCATGATGCGGGGGTGGGTGGTGGTGGGTGGGGGGGGGGGGGGGGGGGGGGGGATTGACCTATTTCCTTTGCAACATTTCCTCCAACTTTAGTTTTAAATTATCTCGTCCGTGTAACTATGCTGGAGATATATGAGCCATACACAGAGCCGAACGACACACATTCAGTCACTTTCCCCACTGATCTGTCTACATTAGCTGGTTGTCAAGCAAACCTGGAAAGAAATAGTAGCAGTTTGATGGGCCTATTCAGAAAGATTACGCCACAATCACATCTAATATCTGAATTTACTGCCTCCATGGGCTAATTAGAAACAAGGTGAAGCAAATATGTTGATAAAAATACTCAAAACAAAGACCAATGAGGGTTTTTAGGCTGATAAAGGCCCCATTGCATCAGTAGCATAGCATAATTTGGCTAATAATACATGCCAACCAGTATCATAATGATGCTAAATACCATCTTTACAGTATGTTGCCACAAAGACACTTGAATAGTTAAGTAAAACATACATAGAAGTACTGTTTAAAAAAAAAAGTTAATAAGTAGCCAACATAGCCCACATTTTACAAGACGAACAATAGCGGAACTTAAGCTAGCGCTAACAGCTACAAAACATTGACCTCTGCAGATGTCGTTTCAGGAGCTTTATATATATGATGTTATACCGTGAATGTGGTATAAATCTGTAGTCTGTAGTCCATATTGTGTTTGTGACACAGCTCTTCTGTTTAGCTCCAAGTCTTTAAAGTAGTTTGATTCTTTTAAGCACTGTAGTTTTCATTTAGCTAGCTAAATCTAGTAGCTAGCTGGTGCACGCTGTCATGTATTACAGAATTAGGAAAGGTTGAAGAGGAAACCTCGCTTCATCAAAAGTGTTAACAGAGCCTTACACGTTTTTATACCAATTTCTCTTCAAAAATTATTATTTATGAATTCAAGGCAAGCCTGGAGTCAAAAAAAGATCAGTTTCGGGTCAAATTCTTCACATTTTGCTGTAATTTCAAGGGCATATTTCAAGGGCTACTATTTTGTCACTTTGGGTCTGTGTTTCCTTGAATATCTGTCCACTCTGTGATGACACATGGTGATGTTATTCACTTGTAAGTCTACATTTAACTCGAGCAGAAGTGTCACCACGCTGCTGTAAAGCCGATACAAGGCAAAGTTTCATTCATATTATGAAAAGGTGTTCAGCAATCATCCAACAATCCATTAGCTTTGATTTCATGTTTATTTATAGGATTTTTTTTTTTTGCATTTTCTTTAATATTTATTTGTGTGTTATTGTGTCGTCGACAAAAAAAATTCTCCTTTTAGGTGTAAACAAGCTTGCGACTCGTAATGATACGCATGAAATCAAGCCGACATCCTTTATGCTGATGAGAGAAATAAACCCAGCTTACCACAGCGCATTGCTGGGCTGCCTCTAAAAGAGGCTGGTGCTGTTTCATCCATAACCAACAGAGCCATCAGCGGGAGAAACAGCATCTCTCTGTATTCCACTCATGACCCCCTCCTCTCCACTGCAGAGGCTAGAGGTCCACACACACTGTGGCTCCACTCATTACCTTGCCGCTTGGATGCCAGACCCCCATTCACCCTCTTCAAACACACAGATACACACAGATACATGCGCTCACACACACACACACACACAGACGCCGACACCCACCCACACACACCGCAAGCCCCCCTGATTAATCATCTCTTTTTAACCCCTCCCTCTCTGCGGAGCCTCACACCCACCTCCTCGCAGGATGAAACGTGATCCTGATTTTGATTGGTACCTTCCCCGGCTAGATACTGTGGCGGGGGCAGCTCACATTATTTGACCTCACCTCACTTGTTCACAATAGAGTTGGACAGATGTGGGCTCTGGAAGGCTTTATTACACATATTTCTAAACTGAACATATTTATTTCTCTATTGGAAAAACTGACTAGAATGTGATTAGAGTCGATTTACAAGACATCAAGGGGCTCGTTCAGTTCTAAAAAAGTAAATATGTGGTCAATACAAATGCATATCAGAGGTGGACGACTATAAATTCACCGATATCTGTGTCTATATTAATAATTTACATGATTTGAGTAGCTCAGAAAGAACATTAGACCTCAAAATAGTGCACAGTGACACCTAACCGTGATCCACGTTTTCTCTTTTTTTCGCTGTTTCATCCTATCTGAGGAAGGCTGGAGGTTGCAGACATTCATTATTTCACAAAACAAACCACTACAAATAACAAATCTGTACGTCGCTGATCCACAATCTCTTCATTTCTTTGTCGTAAAAGCTGTAAAGATGATTGCAGCCACCTGTTACAGCCTGCATGTAAACTCGCTCTCACAGATCAGATTTCTCCAAATGAAGATAAAAATTCAAGTAGCGTCTGAATGGATGTTGAGACTTAATTTACACTTCGGTATTCCGGTGATTTTGGACAGTAAATTGAATATCTACAACCACAGTCAACTGTCTCCCTAAGCTGCAAATCCGAGCGTCAAGATTTGAATTAATGTAACACTTTTTGGAGGCCATTCCACTGATATTAAATTAGTGACTGAATACCTGAGCTCAAAGAATTTTTTGGCTTCAGGTATCCCATCCAAATGAGTTTCATATGAATGTATGACTTCCAGCTGTGAATGAGAAAATGTCCTCATATCCCAGTAAAATCGCCCCAGCTGCTGTCCTGGGAGTTGTTCCATTATTCACTGGCCACGGAGCAGCTCCAGGATTTTGTCTCTAGATGAAATGATGAAACACTTTGGTCTCTCTGGTGGTTTGTTTGTGGAGAAACGTTGTTCATAAACACAAAGTGAGCTGTACAGTACGGCGTAATAAACACTCTATACGTTCAATCTTTCAGGTGGATAATTAGTTTTAATCATTTGACAGAAAATTAATGAGCAACTATTTATGAAACAGTCATTTATGAAGCAAAAACTCAGTGGTTACAGCTGCTTCTGTTTGTTTTATACCGATATAAATAGAATATTTTAAGGGTTTAGACTGTTGATCAAACAAAACAAGCGTTTTAAAGACATTATTAGGATCGATTTGAACCATTTAGAAAGGTTATACTATAAGTTAAATGATTAACCAAACAGAAAAATCAATAGATCTTTTGATAGTGATGGTGATGCACCAATCTATTACACTAGATTGGTATCAGTGCTGATACTGATCGCATTAAATGGATCGACTATCGGCCAGTTAGTACAGTTTGTTTAATAGTAACAACACAAAGGAGAGTTTGCCAAAACCCCTCCCAACAACAATGATTGTCCAATCACAGCTTAGCAACTAAGCATTATTTTCATTATTGATTGATCTGCCAGTTATTTTGTTGATTGATTGTGCAAAAAATAGTGAAAAAATGGCATTGACCATTTTTCAAAGCCCATTGTGACATCTTCAATTTGTTTGATTTGTCTGGATTAACAGTCCAAAACCTCAAAATATTCAATTTACTCTCATATATGACAAAGAAAACCAGCAAATCATCACATTTGAGCAGCTGGATCCACCAAATATTTTGCATTCTTGCTTGAAAAATGACTGAAACGATTATTATCAAAACAGTTGCCGATTAATTTTCTTTCCATCGATTAATTGCTTCAGCTCTAAACTAGGGCTGCAACTAACGATCATTTTTGATCAATTCGATTAGTTGTCTGGTTCATAAGATGTCAGAAAATGGTGAAAAAATGACGATCACTGTTTCCCAAAACCCAATGTGACGTCATCAAATGTCTTAATTGGTCCCAACAAACAGTCCACAACCCAAAGATGTTCCATTTCCTGTCATAGAGGACTAAAGAAACTTAAAAAATAACTCAAAGCGATTAATCGATTATCAGAGTAGTTGGCGATTAATTTAACAGTTGACAACTTATCGATTAATCGACTAATCGTTGCAGCTACAAGAATTGGTGCCAGGAGAGAAAACGTGGGATCGTGCTCTCGTAGTAACTGATAATGAACTGTGAAACTATTCTTCCAGCCATCTGAATTTCAGAGCATTGAGGCTAAAAATGCTGCACATTAAAAAAAAAAAAAAAGCAGAGTAGCTGAGTTCAGGTGAGTATACTCCACACTAAATCAGTCTCCAGTCCGCCTGACTAGACTCCACATCCTCCCCTTTGCATCCACTCATGCCCGTCTTTACTCTTTAGTCTCCTGTCCTCTCCTGTTTCCCTCCGCCTCACTCTCCTCTCCATCTTACTGAGACCATTAGGCTTAGCGGGGCCAGCTAGCCCGGGTTAAATACACATAACCTTGTGCTGCTCCGACAGGGAGGAAGAGACATCCCAGGAAAACGCTCACAAACACACACTCGTTCGAACACACACACTTGAACACACGGCTTTAAGAGCAGTGATTGCTGTAATAGCCCTATAGAGGAGAGAAAAAGAAGACAACAGAGGAGGGAAACGAAAGAATTGAGAGGGGGGAAATAGTTGATGGATGGGTCTGCTTTCCAGGTCACTCAGGGGGCTCCTCCCCCCCGTGTCAGACTCTCTCCCCGGGGTCGCTATTACTGGGCACACACACACACACACACACACACACAAACACATACACACACAAGCGCATCGCCAAGTACAAGAACCGAGGCAGGTCGTACCACAATGGGCAACATCGATTTTACAATATAAACTAATGAAGCAGACCAAACTCAATACACAGAACACACACCGACACATACACAGGGGAAGGACGCTCACACACACACACACACACCTTGTAAACACATACCAACACTGTCCCTTTGTTCCTTTTCAATACACATACTGTAATTGCTGATGTGAAGATAAGTGTGTACATTACTGAAACACAAACCAATTATACTGGCATTGCAGCGATTCTTTGGCTCACAAACAAATACGGATGCACACACAAACATGCATACACACTGACAAACACACACACACACACACACACAACTTCCAGGCCTTGTCTGAGAGAGTGTGTGTGTGTTCCCTTGAGGCAGTGTCTCTCCTCCTCCTCTCTCTATTTCCTTGGTGACAGCTGTCATCCTGTCAGGCCTATGGCAGCCATGGCAGATCTGGCAGCCCATTCTGCTCACTGACACACACACACACACACACATATACACACCAACTTTCAAACTTAACAGCCCCTGCAGATCCGGCTCTGTATCTCACAAACCACTAGTCAAGCCATCAGACCATCCCTCTACTCTTAAGCGCTAACTAGCAATTTTTGTGGAAAGTCGCTTCCCTTAAAGAAAACAGAATCAACACCTGACAGGAACAAAAATAACACTTTTTTTTTAAATTCACTTGTTTGCTGTCACACACATTCAGAGGAGGGGAAAAAAAAAAATCAGTTTCATCTCTGTGTGTCCAGTACAGAGACAGATCGAGGATGTGATAAGCTTAGCTTAGCTTAGCTTAGCACAAAGACTGGGAGCAGGGAGAAACTTCCAACAGCTCTAGGCTAGCAGCAAATGTCATTAATAACAAATTTGTTTTCTTTTCATTTTGTTCGTGTTGTTTCTTATAAAAAAGAATATTTTTCTTGAAATTCACTTGTTTGCTGTCACACACATTCAGAGGAAGGAAAAAAAAATATCAGTTTCATCTCTGTGTGTCCAATACAGAGACAGATCGAGGACGTGATTAGCTTAGCTTGGCTTAGCTTAGCTTAGCACAAAGACTGGGAGCAGGGGGAAACTTCCAACAACTCAAGGCTAGCAGCTAATGTCATTAATAACAAACTTGTTCTCTTTTCAATTTGTTCGTGTTGTTTCTCATTGACATCCTAAATTTAAAAAAAGAGCAGTTTTACTTGGATGCCTTTGTTCCATTTTTATCATAAAAATCAAAGTCAGGGCTGAAAATTGAAAATAAGGGTGAAAATTAGATTCTAAATTTGCATTAATGCATTTTTGGCCACTTTGGGGGCAGTGCAACAATCTGTAAACATTGAGAAATGATCACCACAGTGAGCTGCATTTCCCCGCAAGTTAAACCGGAAGCTAGCTAACTTTTTTAGCATATGCGCCAGGCGAGCAGTTCTTACTGGACTGAATAAGTGTCATTTCCGGTCCGGTATCCAGCTCTTATAATACATCCATGCATTAATACAATATTCATTCTCTTTTAGCTCCATTTTGGTCTCTACCAACTCTTGAGGAAAAATATCTGTCTCTCTAGCTGCTAAATGCTCCACTATAATCACCAGCTTGTTGCTAACAAGTTGCTAACTTGTTGTTTTGTACAGGGCAGGCGGGTTCATCAGAGCTTTTCATTGAAAACAGGGCAGCATAAAATCAAGCTGAAAATTGGTTGACACTAATCCTTTTAAAATGGGGGTATATTTAGATATTTTTCACTGGTTTTCAAAAGTCAAGGACAGTATGCCAAAAATCTGCTTTGTCATCACCATCCAGTTTCAGTGGAGAAACTCACTGTAGCATGGCCTTCACGCTGTAACCGGATAAGAGTAACCTTCCCTCTCAAATGCTGTTTACTTGTTTTCTGAGATATCTTTGACAGCGACATAAAATTAAAATATTGGCTATTGGCAGCTTCACTCCTAAAATTATCTGCGTTGGCCTTTAACAGCACTTATTGGTGCAATCCTAGTCTGTAATTCTACACCAGCCTGACACAAACCTGCTGCTGAGACACATTCCAGTCATGTACACATCTACTGCAGCATGCCAAACACATCACTCAGCAGCAGTACACTGACCCAGTCCTGTACTACTGCATTTAAAAATCTGACTAAAGCTGAATTTACTTTGTTGTAGATACAGCTCAGTCCGCTGAACTGCCAAATATCAGTCACATATCCTCAAGTCTGCAACCCTGAAGGGACCTTTTGTTGTACAGTATGTAGCGCTGTCCGACAATTAATTGACTGATTGAGTTGATAACTGATTAATTGATAAAGTGCCAAACATTTTCTGGTTTTGGCGTCTCAAATATGAGACTTTGCAGCTTTTTTTCCCTCTGTTTTATATCACAGTCATTTGAATCAAACTGAGTTTTAGGCTGTCGGTCAGACAAAAACAAACCTGAAGACGTCACATCGGCCTTCGGGGAGCTTGTGATGGGCATCTCTCATTATATTCTGACATTTTCTAGATTATATGATGAATCAGTTAATAAAAAAAAAGTCATTAAAAGTTTAATCCACAATGAAAAGAATCAATATTCACAGCCCTAGTGGTACTGTTTATTTTACTCTACAGTCCACCCACCAATAATGTGTAATAGATCTGAACAAATGCGTGTGAGCAGACTGCTGATCTAACCTCAGTCAGTGTGCATTTGCATTTTTATTTAATTTGAAAACCGAGAAAAGAAAACAGAAAAAGTCACTCCATCAGCGGCTCTGTATTCTGTACTTGACTACGACTTCTTTACTTATAAGGTACATAATTAAAACAGAAAGACACACACGTAACAAACAAACACAGATGCCCATACTGTATAAGCAAACACACACACACACACACACACACACACACATACAGCCAGAGACTGTTTGGCAAATGGCACCCGGTCGGAAAATGTAATTGCTTGAACTTTAGAGAAGCGACTGCAGCTTCTGAAATACCCACGGGAGCCATCAGACCAGTGTTTTACAGGCACACACACACACACACACACACACACACATATACAGTACACACACACACAAAACCACAAACCTCCCTGTCAGCAAGTGCAGTACTTTAAGTAGTAATAACTGCTCTGGCTGTTAGGGTGAAGAGAGAGAGAGAGGAGAAAGGAAGGAGGGAGGACGGAGTCTACAGAGGAAAGGAACGCAGGGGGGGAGAAAGAGGAAGAACAAGCAACGCTTTAATCTCCATTAGTCTGAAGCGCGCCTTTCCTCGGCTGGGCAGCGCAGCTTTGAGAAAATGGATTGTGAATGTCAATACATTTAAAGAAAAAACTAAAAAATCAATCTTTTGTGTATCATATAATCACTTCCTGTATTTTTAGGTAAGTGGATTTTTAAAGGGGAACCAATTTTACACGTACCTGTAGAGGTCGGTTTGCTTGTCAAGCGGAGTACAACTCATCATGTGAAGACAATTGTATATAATGGCTTCTGTGGCATCTGAAGGGGCTTTTTAAAGTCTATGAAAATGCCCCGTGATGTCATGGAGGTGTTGCAACCTAACAAACTGGAGGAGTGAGGTTTAAAAGGTGTGAAGCAGGGACAGTTTAACAATAAGATACCATCAGTTGCAATATGGAAACTGTAGCGTTCAATCAATATTGGTACTTTTGGTACTTTGGTACTAAAGGTCAGGATATTTCAGCGTCTGCTGCTTTAACTTTGACCGTTGTGAGTCTCCCAACTTTATGGAACTGCAATACTAAACGGCTGGAATACCCCTTTAATCCAGACTAGGGTCCAACTAATGATTATTTTCATTATCGATTAATTTGTTGATTATTTTCTCCATTAACTGATTAGATGTTTGGTCCTTAAAATGTCAGAAAACGGCGTCTCACTCTTTCCCAACGCCCAAGGAGACGTCTTCTTTTGTCCTGACCACCAGTCTACAACCCAAACATATTCAGTTTACCATCACAGAAGACTAAATGAACCAGAAAATATTCACATTCGGACATCAAAGTTATCAAAAATAATGATTAGTTCAATAGTCAGCGACTAATTGATTAGTTGAATAATCGTTACAGCTCTAATCCAGGCCAGAGAAGTCTGTGTGGATATTTTGGTACATTTTGACATGTTTTTGAGAGACTCAGGGTCACCATTGAAATCCATTGTATCTGAGTACAGCTGCAAGTCTCAGTGAAGGAGCAAGCTACAAACATTTTGAGTCACCTTATAAGCTCTCAGGAGGTGACTATTTGATAATTTGATGCTTAAAAAATACCAATTTTTCAATGCAGATACTATAAATCCCTAAAATATATCCCTAAAACATTGTTCCGTCATTCATTATTAATGCTAACATTGATTTTATCAGCTTTAGTCTAAAATTATCCAGCTTCAAAACCCACAGCAGTGGACCCCTAATAAATGACAGTATCACACATCTGGATTAAAACACACAAATCTGGAAATCCCATCAGAACACAGAATAACACACCCACCCGGACAGATTAATCCCTGCTCCGCTGGTGTTTCTAGGAACATGCGCCGCTGCTTGAACCGTGGGGATAATATTGTGTTTCCATGCTTGTAAGTGTTTAAGTGCGAGCATGTGTATGTGTGTGTGTGTGTGCATGCGTTTGTGTGTAAGCCTCGGGCTGTCCCCTCAGCACTGCGTCTGTATCGACCTGCAGTGGAAAACAGGCCTGTACTCGGCCATGTAGGCCAGGGAGTCGATAGGGACATCAGAATGAGGGCAGCCATCCAAAACAGCATCACAATGTGCCCAGAGGCCACGCACTCACACACACACACACACACATACACAAACACACACTGTATACTGTATATACAAAGAGCTTGGCCATTTCTCAAATAGCCTAGGATTTATGGTTTCTAAACCCTCCAGATGGTGATTCATGTGTAATCTGTCTGTAACGGTTACTTGATAAAACTCAGTTTCAAACCTTCTTGGACTGTTTTTTTTTTCTAGTGTATTAAAAGACACTGGATTACACTCATTCAGAAATATATATATAGCACATTTAATTGTATATTATTGGCTATTGGGTTTTTACTTCCCATTATATAGCGAGCTAAAACATTTCCATATGAATAAACGGCCATTATGTTGCTACAACACATAAGCAATTCAATTTATAACAAGTTGTTTTCTCTCTTCTTAACATCTGGTGCCAGGTGTGTTATTGCAATAAAGTAATTTTATAGTGAGAGATAAATAAATAAATGAGCCACAAACGGTTGTAACCGCACGCTCAGCTCATAAAATATATACATGTTAAATGATCTTTTATCATCATCGGCATGAACGCGTTATTACTCGTTCTAATAATGACCGAGGATGGATCACCGAGAGGTCCGGTAAACAAAAACACACATGCACGTTTGCAAGGTTATTACAACAAGTATTTGTAGTACCCTGAAGAAGAGGAGATTTATGATTCTGTGACTTTAATGCGAATGGTAATTGCTGCATTTATATAACTCACATTCACGCACACATGCAAGGTACTGGCGCGACCGTCGGGAGAAATTCCCGGGGTTCAGTATCTCGCCCAAGGACGCTTCGACACGTGGACAGGAGGATTGAACCGCCGACCTTCTAATTAGTGGAAAATCCGCTCTAACTCCTGAGCAACAGCTGCCCAGTTTTGAGACAAATCAGCAAAGATATATATCTGCTCCGACCGCGAGCAGCGACAGCCTACAGACACTCCATGCAAACTTACCTCACACACTTTTTCCATTAGGGGAATTTTTTTGGTAATGCAGTGCAAAATCACAGTTTATCAAGATGTCACTTTAGAACAGATGATTGCCAAGTGAATAATTGCAAAAATAACTGGCATCATAACATCATAAAGACAGAAAGGATGTTAGCAATTAAAAATCAGTGGAGAAGT
Source organism: Thunnus maccoyii (assembly GCF_910596095.1). Classification (NCBI taxonomy): domain Eukaryota; kingdom Metazoa; phylum Chordata; class Actinopteri; order Scombriformes; family Scombridae; genus Thunnus; species Thunnus maccoyii. Next base: position 21,080,547 of record NC_056555.1, on the reverse strand, counting down.
GCAATAAAAATGTTGGTGGCTGCACTATTGACTTCCTTTCTTGTATATCGATATGAACTTTAAATATGAGATGTTCCCCTTAATAAAAGATTCAAAAAGCAGAATAAATTGTGGTTCTCAAATTATCAAGGCTAATAGGTGTAAATGATCACAGTACTTGGGGAAATAGCTGATTATCAACTCTGATGTAGCTGCTGTTTCAGTAGAAGCTTTTATCCACAGTTACATTTTTTAGCATTAGGGTGGCCCAGGAGAGGAATCTAACCCTCCACCACAACAGGACCACAGTATTGCTGCCTCCGTATCATCAATTCCCTCTGACAGATTACTCCATCAAACCGCAGCAATAATATGTGAAAACAAAAATGATAACTCCCAGAGTTTAGTTGAAAAATAGGTTCGGTGCTCTTATCAGGCAGCAGCTTTGATAACTGGGAGCAAGTTGCTGGATAAGTTGAGTTTAAATCATTGTGTCTGGCGAAGAGAACAAAATTAGACTTTTGTTCCGAAATGAGATTTTTTTTTTTTTTTCAGGATGGGCACTGTTTTTACTTTCATATCATCCAATAACTTTTTTTTTTTTAAAGGGTCTCATAAGTGGTATAGACCTTTCTGAGCAGGAAATACTTCAATTTAACCTAAATAAATAAAAACTCACCACCTGACAACAGCTGGAAACACACGACTCTCAAGGACACGACTTGTTCCAGTCAAAAAAAAAACATTTTTGGCTTGTAATCATCTATATTTCAACAACTAAATAATACATTTAAAGAGGCGATGCTTCGTAGCATCACTAGCTCGGCACTTGAGCCGGACTAAGCTAGCTGAGGTGTTAATTCATGTATCAGTGAGCGACATCTTAGAGCTGCTGCTATCTGCCCCACCTTTGAACTGCACATCAGATGACTGTTTTCAATTATACAAATTAGGCTGACTTAAGGGGGGGGGTCCTTGATCACATACACATACACACATGTACAAACACTGAGAGAGATCACAGGAGCTAAGCATCCCAAGTGGGAAATGGTCTGGGACATTGTAAAATAGATCTGTGCTGAGGGAAATGAGCCAAACAGTGGAGATTGCCACACTCGCTCCTTTAAGGTTCTTTCCCCTCCTCGTGTTAATGTCTTTCCAGCGGTGCCTATAGTTTCCCCCCTCTGCCAAAGCCATCGAGCCCCGTTTGAGCAGACGCGGCTCGGAGGAATGAAGCCACGTTAGCCCCGGCGTCGCCTCCCTCCCTCCTTCACTTCCTATAGGGGTTGAGAGGCCATTCTCTACTCTCCCCCTTGCCTTGTGGCGGGTTATTACGGAATAGCAAAGGCACTGTTGGACGTACAATCATGCACAGATGAGCAGATACGCTCACAGGCATGCTCTGTGCACGCACCCGTGCACACACACAAGCATTACAACATCTATCCGAGAGAGAAGCTAAAGCCTTAAAATGCACCAGATGTTTGTGTTTCATCCGCAGGAATGGCTTCTCTCCCTCGTTTTTTTTTTTTTTCATCCTCTTGTTCCCTGTCGCAGCTGAAAAGGCTTAGGCCAACAGGACTCAATGGCTCAAAAGACACCTCATGTTTCCGCTTCTCAGTGGCAAATTACAGTGCCCTCGCCTAAGCGGTGGCGTTTGAAGGAGGAGAATCACTCTGTTTTCTCACTTCTTTGAAAAGGGACTTGGCTGCTCAGGGGAGTGAGAAGCAGACGTTGAGTTTTTAGCGGGCCATTATTGTCGTGCGAGGCTCTGACCTCTGTCAAACGCTGCATTGTGCGAACTGCCGACATGCCCACCTATGCTATTTAGCCATGCTAGTTCTGAATACACGAGAGTAGAGAAAGAAAAAAAAGGTAAAAAGAGGATACAGCATTGGTTCCTGCATGCTCTACTGATCTACTATGGCTGCCTGTTTACTGGAGCCTTCATCTAAAACATGGGAGATGCACTATAATCTCCCCGAGGTGAATGCAAGGGAGGTGAGTGGCTAATGTTAAGAAAAAAACACCTTTTTAATGCTCTTTCTGCCCCACTCTCCTACACAATTTCCCCAGGCAGCAGGGATGGTCTCATTACATACAGTCTCCTTTACTCCCACGCTCCCAACACACACACACACACACACTTTACTGTCTCACTTATCCCCCCCCATCACCTGTCATGTGATACACACGAGGCATATAGGGTACATAAAAGTCAGTATCATACCTCCAATAAACATGCAACACACGCAAACCCTTAAATAGGCTTCTACCACAGTAACGGGAGGCATCAGTATTTAAATATATACATAAAACAACAACAAGCCAACACAGGCGTTTGATAAAAAATAATATTTCGACACAGCAGCATTATCCACGCCGGATTTCCAGAAAATTATATTCAAAGTTTTGTAAAAACAATTGCATGTGATCCAGTTTCTCACACATGCAAGAATAAAATTACGAGACAAAGAACCAATTCTATAGAGCATGAAAGACGTTTTTTTGTTTTTTTTTTAATAATTCAGTGCACAAATTAATAACGTATGCTCATGAATTATTAATTTGTGCTCTGGAATGAGTTAAAGGAGAGGCTAAAAAGCGTCAATATTCAGCTGCCCATATGATCATTTGCTGGCTCCAACTTCTCAAATGTCTGGATTTTACACTTTCCTTTGTCATACATGATAGCAAACTTGGGATTTTGGACTGAAAATGATCGACAGATTAATCGATAATGACAATAATCGTTAGGTGCAGC